>NC_064615.1:716524224-716828153 GCF_023898315.1 Schistocerca nitens | reverse complement strand
TTGTGATGGTTTCCAAGGTACTGACAGGAAGCCTGTCTACAGGATAACAAATTAGTTTATAATCCCTGGATTCAGTCTTAAAACATTGGAACATTCAATTAACAACTTGATATATCTTCAAGGTTGAGTCAACTTCAAGTCTGGGCTAAATGAATCATTTTACATCGAATCTCTGACATATATTTGAATTGTTGAGAAGTCCAAGGCAAAGAATGGTGCATGGCATTGCAGCCTCTCAGGACACACTGTATGATGATGTAAGCATGTCACAAGGGAAACTTGGGTCACTGCACAATGCCCCAAGTGTACCTCAAACATAAACGTTACCAGCGAACGAAAACAGCATCACACTAATACTTTTTCTTATTATTATTATTAAAAATAAGCATGTACCCTCACACCATGGGGTTGGAGATTGAGGGTAGATGTGGCATAGGATGGACTAGAATATTGTATAGATTGGGTGGTGGAGAATACAACTACCAGTATTAAAGGAGAAGGAAGTATTGCGGGTATAATGTTCCTCATTTCTGGGCACATGACCAAAAATGATGAAAAGCCTGTCCATAGTCTTTCCACCCTGATCATGTGGCCAAAAATGGGGAACATATTGTTGACCATCTGCCCCACAGCAGGAATGTGGCCACAAATGAGGAATATTTTTCCCACAATCCTTCCTTCCCACCCCTGCCCCATGACCCTAGTGAACACACCCTCTTTTCCCTTTGTGCTCTGTTCTATCTACCCCATCCAGCTCATTCCCCCATATTACTGTGTCCTGCTCAGAAATGCCCCTTCTTGTAGCCAGAGTGATCCAACTGACTCCACATTCCTCCTCCATGCACCTGTTGCCTCTCCCTCTCAGCTGTCAACCATCCTTCCCAACCACCTGCTGCAATTTTAGCTTTATTTCTCCCCTCACCTACTGCTTTCTACACGATCCTTCAACACAGCTCAGTTGCAGTGCTAACACAACATAGTCAGCTGGATCAATAATGAAACCATACAAATGTGTGTGTATGTGTGTGTGTGTGTGTGTGTGTGTGTGAAGAAGAAGGTTTCATACAAAGCTTGCATAGTTCTCAGTTTTGTTTATCTGTCTATTGATGACCCAGTGCCTCCACTGTCTAGTGACTTGTTACCTTCAGTCCTTACATTAAATGTGCTACCAATACATTTTCTTGGTTGGTTGGTTTTGGGGAAGGAGACCAGACAGCGTGGTCATCGGTCTCATCGGATTAGGGAAGGATGGGGAAGGAAGTCGGCTGTGCCCTTTCAGAGGAACCATCCCGGCATTTGCCTGGAGTGATTTAGGGAAATCACGGAAAACCTAAATCAGGATGGCCGGACGCGGGATTGAACCGTCGTCCTCCCAAATGCGAGTCCAGTGTCTAACCACTGCGACATTTTCTTGTGAAATTAAGGTAACACAGAAGAAATTAGTAAAGATTTGGTCTGGATATAGTACCACCAGCAGCATGAGCACCCAGTCCCCCAGAATAATGCAGGAAATTTCCTTACCACAAGCTGATCCAGATACAACAACAAAAATGCATCTGCATTCTGGATCGTCACCATCAGACCCTCTTAACAAAAACTTTCACATGTCAATGCACACCTCCAGTATGTAGCCAGATTTTTCTGTGTACAGTACAGCAAGGATTCCAAGCTAACAGCTTCACAAAAGTCAACAGACATAGAGAGCACACTATCATCGGTGCCTATACCATGGCACTTGCCACCATGCAGCCATAGGTCACACATCACACAGTCCACATCCATCAGTTTCTGGCTCATATCCAGCACCACCCAGCTGAACAGTGCCTGCACACAACTGCCTCTGCAGTATATTAGCAACACCAGCTGGCCTACCCTTGTGAGACAGTTACACGCCAATGCTGCTCAAATCACACCACTACAGTCTCACTGATGCTGGGCATATTCATAAGCCACCACGGCTTTATAAGAACATGCAGTACCACACTCCAGTAGGCTCTCCTTGGACTATGCTATTGCTGTTAGCTTGACACCACACGATGCAGATCAACCCTCATCTGGTCTTTGACTACGTTTGAAACTGGAATTTCTTGGAAGTTCTGCAATTCAGCAATCTGACCACCAGATTCATCCATGGACTTTGCTAATTGCCGTCCGAATGGCAATGGTAGCCCCATCATTGAAGTTATGTATATTTCTTCTCTTGTGAGGGAATAAACTGTGTTTCTTACTCACACCTCCTATTATTCATTGTGCCTCCATTCACAGATTCAGCAGAGAACAGATTTTGTAAGTCTACATTATATGATAAAAGGACTTCTGGCAACCACATGTTTAAAGTATTTCATCAGAGTTATATATTTTTTAAGTTTCATCTGCTCACAATAGATTTATAATTAGAAGTTATTAACTGTGTCTGCACTGTGTTTAACGAAACATCACATCACATAGCTGCTTAAAAGGAAAAGCTCAATACTCTAAAAACTATGTTTTGGATATTTCAGAGGAAACATGTGGGCAGAGGTGAGGTAACCATTTATGTAAAAAGCAATATATCATTTCATGCAATAGACATACAGAGGTTCTGCATAGATTTACACTCTGAAGGACGTGTTATTAACATGTCAAAAATAAATTCCAATTTGCAACTGCGGCAGTATAAATGGAATTCTCTGGCAATTTTAATATTCTTGTTCAATAGTTATATTCTGTCTTCCTGAACATGATTAGAAAAAAATTAGGTGCAGACAGTAACTGGAGATGTTGTTGTGGTTGTGATCAAAAGTCTGAAAACTGGTTTGACGTAGCTCTGTACACTAGATTATCCTGTTCATGTCTTGTCATCTCTGTATAATCTCTGCAGCTTACTTCCACTTGAAACTTACTGTTGCACTTGAGACCTGGGCTTGCTCTACAATGCTGAAATTCCATGCTTTCCCCCCATTAGCAGACTGACTACCCTTTGATTCCTCAGGATGTGTTCTGTCAACTAATAACTTCTTTTAGTCAGGTTCTGCCATAAATTTCTTTCCTCCCTTAATCAATTCAGTACCTCTTCATTAGTTACTTGATTTATAGATAATATCTTCAGTATTCTTTGTAACAGCACATTTCAATAACTCTTTCTTTCTGAAACTTCCTGGCAGATTAAATCTGTGTGTCAGACCGAGACTCGAACTCAGGACATTTACCTTTCACGGGCAAGTGCTCTACCAACTGAGCTACCCAAGCATGACTCATGACCCGTCCTCACAGCTATACTTCCACCAGTAACTCATCTCCTATGTTCCAAACTTCACAGAAGCTCTCCTGCGAAACTTGCAGAACAAGATATTGCGGAGATATTGCTTGCCACAGCCTGGGGGATGTTTCCAGAATGAGATTTTCAGTCTGCAGCTGAGTGTGCACTGATATGAAACTTCCTGGTAGATTAAAACTGCATGCCGGACTGAGGCTCGAACTCAAGACCTTTGGTAAAACACTTTGACAATACCATTGCTGATACATAAATTTAGAATAGAGGCTACAGCACTTTTATTTTTGAGAAACACTTTTCTTGCTATTGTCAGTCTACATTTTAAATTCTCTTTACTTTGGTCCTCATCACTTATTTTGCTCACCAAATAGCAAAGCATGTCTACTACTTTTAGAGTTTCATTTCCTAATCTAATTCTCTCAGCATCACTTCATTTCCATTATTTCACTGTTGGTGACGTTAATTTTACACATCTTTTCAAGATGCTATCCATTCCAATCACATTATCTTTCAAGTCTTTTATTGCCTCTGATAGAATTACAATGCCATTGGTGAAATTCAAAAGTTTTTATTTCATCTACTTTAAATTTAATTTGTTTTCCAAATTTCTCTTTGATTCCCTTTACCACTTGCTCAATGTACAGATTTAATAGCATAGGGTATAGGCTACAACCCTGTCACACTCCCTTCTCAACTACTGTATCACTTTCATGTCTTTCAACACTTAGAACTACAGTCTGGTTTCCAAACATATTTCATCCCTGCTACCTTCACAACTTCATGACTTATTGAACACATGGTTTGATAATATTCACATCTGTCAGCACCTGCCTTCTTTGTAACTGGGAGTATTACATTCTTAAATCTCTGAGGGTATTTCATGTATCTCATTTATTCTGCATACCAGGTGAAACAGTTTTGTGATGTAAGTTCACACAAGGATTTCAATAATTTGGTGCGAACATCATCTACTCCAGGTGCCTTGGTTTGAGTTAAAACTTTCAGTGCTCTGTCAAATTCTTCTTGCAGTGTCATGTCTACCATCTCATTTTCATATATTTCCCCTTCCCTTTCCATAATATTGTCTTCAAGTTTATTTTGCTTTGTATAGCCCTCCTATAAATTCCTTACACCTTTCAGCCTTCCTGCCTTTGCTTAGCATGGGCCTGGTATTAGAGCTCTTGTTATTTATACAGCTGCTTCTCTTTTCTCCACGAGTCCCACAGCTATATGTGGCAAACGAATTTCCCACAATCAAGCTTACTTCTACAGCTTTGAATTTCTCATCTTGCCATTCTTGCATTGCCACTTTACATGTCTTGGTAATATTATTTTGTACATGTCTTTAGTCCCTTCTGCCCATCTCATTTGCTGCATTTTTACATTTCCTACTTTTTTCAATCAAATTCAGCATCTCACATATTATATTGGGTGATTTAATTTTGTATTAGCAACTCTTTCCTCATCTGAACAAAAATCCTGTTATACCTAATTCTCACTATACCAAACTTCACCCCTGGTTATTTCCCAAATGAGTGTCCCCCCCCCCCCCTCCCTTTTTTTGTTTTTATTTTTATTTTTTTTTAATGTGGCACTGGTTTTGCCATGGCACTGTCATAGGGAGTTATGTGCATCACACAATGAACAGCATGAGAGGGTTGGGAAAAAAGGGGGCAGAATGGAGGATTTATAGAATAGGTAGTGAGGTGACTGAGACACATCATGACTGGCTTCAATGTCTGCTTCACAACTCATGCCATCTAGAGGAGAATGTAGTTCTATTTCCTTTAAGAATGTTCCAGATCATTTTGACTTTATTACTTGAGTTATTAGTTTCATACAGTACGCATACAGTCTTAGATTTCTCAAATTTTTCGAATACAAATTTGTAACAGGTCTTATGATGTCTTAACTGTATAGGATTAGTGGACTATTTTAATACATTGTAGAGTTGTCTCTCTGTCCTATAGGATTCTGTTTGTCCTTAGTAAGCCACAGGTTTCTAGCAGACTTTATAGTTTCAAATCTGTATTTCATTTTATGGAGGTTTTTAACACACCTTGTAGTTCCTAATATGTATTTCCTTTTATGAAATACACTTCCAAAACCTGTTCCATTCTCTGTTCTGAATAAATTAAACTTTAAGTTAGCACATTTCGCAAGATACATTGGGCAGTTTCCTTGGAGTGTGAACTGAACACCTGAATAGCTTCATAATTTATTATTCTTGCATTTTCTGCTGACTTTAGAATAATTATGCCAAAAATGTTGTTATAAGAACCCATAAGATGAACTTTTGAGGGGTGGATTAACAAGAGAATATTCCAAATTAAAAGCAGTCAACATGGTTATTATATGTTGATACTGTGACAAGGCTGAAAGCAGATGCAAACTATAGACATTATATTTCCTAAGGACATGCATCTGTTCTGTATGCTTCAATGATGTTGATATACTCTTGGGCACAATATTCTGGAGGTAAAATACCCCCACCCCCAATTTGGATATTAGGGTGATGATTACTCTGGAGGACATTTTGGATATTTGAATGAGGACTACTCAGGAGGATTTAATCATCAAGAGGACACCAATATTGCATTATATGGGACACAGTGTGGAATTTGCTTTATCTCTTCCCAGTCCTCAGCCATCATTTCCTTTACCTCACTCCGCTCCTGCTCATCTCCTACTCCACCCCACCTCCTTCCCTCCCTCCCACACCTCCCTTCTCGACTCCTTTTTCCTCTCACCCATTCCACCCAACACAGCCACTAAGCCAGAGGCACTGCAGCACTGGTACAATGTAGATAGCCTGTGGATAATGTAGCTGTGTGAGTTTCAGAGGAAGCCTCTTAGCCCAAAAGCTCCAGTCATTCATAAAGGGTGGGATTACTGGTATTGGAGAGCTCCAATATAAGGCATGTGATGGAACCTTTTAAGGATATGGCTGCCATGGAATGGAAGAGATCCCGTGTGTGCACAGTGCACCTACTGGGTGGAGTCAGCCCAGATATGGATGCCATGAAGAGCACAGGGTGCAGCTAACTGCGGGTGTTGGTACCAACTTGGTATTATACTAACCTGTCATAACTGTTTAATGAAAGAACCAGAGTTACGAGTACTCACACAGAGCACTGAAGCATACATTGTTATAGGTAATGGAAGCTGGCAAAAGTTGTAGATTTTTTATTTTATTTATTTATCTCTTGTTCCGGTGATCCATGTTGTAACACTATCACAGGATATGGAACGTGTCAATTTTACAAGCTTTTAGCCAGAATTTATGGTAATACATAAAACAAAACAAAAACAGTAAACAGTAACTTAGGTCCCACTACAAAAAAATACATTTTAGATATAGATAGAGATTACAAAACAAAAAACAGTAAACAGTAACTTAGGTCCCACTACAAAAATACATTTTAGAGAGAGATAAAGATTACAAAATAATAATATATCTAAAAAGAAAGATGATGTGACTTACCAAATGAAAGTGCTGGCAGGTCGACAGACACACAAACAAACACAAACATACACACAAAATTCTAGCTTTCGCAACCAACGGTTGCTTCGTCAGGAAAGAGGGAAGGAGAGGGAAAGATGAAAGGATGTGGGTTTTAAGGGAGAGGGTAAGGAGTCATTCCAATCCCGGGAGCGGAAAGACTTACCTTGGGGGAAAAAGGACAGGTATACACTCGCACACACATACATATCCATCCGCACATACACAGACACAAGCAGACATTTGTAAAGGCAAAGAGTTCGGGCAGAGATGTCAGTCGAGGCAGAAGTACAGAGGCAAAGATGTTGAAAGACAGGTGAGGTATGAGCGGCAGCAACTTGAAATTAGCGGAGGTTGAGGCCTGGCGGATAACGAGAGGAGAGGATATACTGAAGGGCAAGTTCCCATCTCCGGAGTTCTGACAGGTTGGTGTTAAGTTTTTCCCACTAACACCAACCTGTCAGAACTCCGGAGATGGGAACTTGCCCTTCAGTATATCCTCTCCTCTTGTTATCTGCCAGGCCTCAACCTCCGCTAATTTCAAGTTGCCGCCGCTCATACCTCACCTGTCTTTCAACATCTTTGCCTCTGTACTTCCGCCTCGACTGACATCTCTGCCCGAACTCTTTGCCTTTACAAATGTCTGCTTGTGTCTGTGTACGTGCGGATGGATATGTGTGTGTGTGTGCGAGTGTATATCTGTCCTTTTTTCCCCCCAAGGTAAGTCTTTCCGCTCCCGGGATTGGAATGACTCCTTACCCTCTCCCTTAAAACCCACATCCTTTCATCTTTCCCTCTCCTTCCCTCTTTCCTGATGAAGCAACCGTTGGTTGCGAAAGCTAGAATTTTGTGTGTATGTTTGTGTTTGTTTGTGTGTCTGTTGACCTGCCAGCACTTTCATTTGGTAAGTCACATCATCTTTGTTTTTAGATATATTTTTTCCTACGTGGAATGTTTCCCTCTATTATAATCATATCATTACAAAATAATAAGTGTTACAGAGAAATAAATATTGCAAAATATATGTTTACAGTAAAAATATTCGGTATTACAAATACAAATTTGGGCATACATTCGCAATTTACAATACAAGAGATGTTAAACCCTGTAGTTCAGGAAGTCTTCTAATGTATAAAATGATCCTTGCAATAGCAACTGCCTTAAGGTTTTATTAAACAAGAGATCATCATCTACCAAACACTTAATTCTTGAAGGGAGGGCATTAAAAATCTTACAGCCACTGAAATAGATTCCTTTCTGCACCATACTTAGATTTGGCTGTTCATAGTGGATATCATGTTTCCTTCTAGTATTGTGACTGTGATATGCACTATTCAGCTTAAAGATGGATTTTTCTTTCCCTATGAAGCACATCAACGAGAATATATATTGCGCAGTGGATGTAAGTATTTCAAGCTTCTTAAAAAGATTCCTGCATGTGGCTCTAGGATGGACTCCACACATGATCCTTATGGCTCTTTTTTGTACACACAGTACTTTTTTAGCCAGTGGCTGATTTCCCCAAAATATAATTCCAAATGCCATAATTGCATGAAAGTAACCATAATACGCTGACTTCAAGGTTTCCATATTTCTATAAGAAGAAACAATGCGCAATGCGTATGTTGCTGAACTTAGTCTTTTGCACAGATCCACGATGTGGTTTGACCAATTCAGTTTGCTATCAATATGCAAGCCTCGGTATTTTGAGGAATCTACCCTGGTTATTGTCTGCTCACCTACCTTTACAAATATTTCCTCATCTTTGGATGTTTTATGAAACTGAATGTAGTTTGTTTTACAGTAATTTAAAATAAGACCATTAATGTTGAACCAGTTCACCGTTTCATTTAAAACCTTATTTGCCGTTACCTCAAGCTTATTTACTGAATCATCAATAAGTAGTGTATGTCATCTGCGAAAATGGTGAATCTACAATATTCCGTAGAGAGAGGAAGATCATTTATAAATATAATAAAAAGTAGGGGGCCCCAGAACTGAGCCCTGCGGCACTCCTCATATGATGGTACCCCATTCTAAAGATACTGGGACACCATCTTGACTATCTACTAAAACTTTTTGTTTCCTGTTTGACAGATATGAGTCGAGCCATTTCCCTGCTGCACCACTTATACTGAGATGTGCAGCTTTTTGTAAAAGAATTTGGTGATTTACACAGTCAAATGCTTTTGTTAGGTCACAAAATATGCCAATCACTTTCAGTTTTTTGTCGATAGATTCCAAGAGTTTGCCAGTAAATGCAAATATTGCATCTTCTGTTGACAAACCTTTCTGAAATCCGAACTGACTTGCTGAAGCTATTGTGTTCACTGAGATGCTTAACTATCCTGGAATGCATTAGATTATCTAAAACCTTTGAAAAGCTTGTCAGTAGTGATATTGGCCTATAGTTAGCAGTATCCGTCTTATCCCCTTTCTTATACAGCGGTTTTACAGCTGCATACTAAAGCCTCTCAGGAACTATTCCTTGCTTAAGTGACGCATCAAAAATGTGGCAAAGGACTTTACTTACATGGCTGGAGCAGTATTTTAATAATTTGTTAGAAATGTTGTCAATTCCAGCAGAGTTTTTACTTTACAGGGACTTAATAACTCTTTCAATTTCTTGAACAGTGACTGTTTTTACCTTCATGTGTTGTACTGAACCAGGTACTCTAGCTTTCAAAAGATTGATGGCTTGCTTCATGGACCCTTGTAAACCTATTTTTTCTGTTACTGTTAAAAAATTGTTGTTGAATGTGTCTGCAACTGTTTTTGGATCGCTAACAAGATTGCCCTCACTTTTGATTTGGATATTTTCACTACAAACTGCATTTTTCCCCGTTTCCTTCTTTACAAATTTCCAGATAGTTTTTACTTTATTGCTCGAGTTGTCAATTTCTGCCTTCAAGCACATGTTCTTTGCTGCCTGAATTGTCTTATTCAGAACTTTATTGTAGATTTTATAGTGTGTAATCCTACTGTTATCATTTGAACTCCTGGCTGCAGCATATAGTTCTCTTCTTGTTTTACAAGAGATTTTGATGCCTTTAGTAATCCAAGGCTTGTTTCCAGATTTGAACAGGTTTTATCTTACTGATTTTTTAGGAAATGCTTCTTCAAAAAGGCTTGTAACTTCATTGATAAATATGTTAAATTTTGAATTAACATCAACTGTAGCATATACAGGAGACCAGTCCACAAGCCGTAATTGCTGATTAAAGGTTTCAGTGGTGTGTCTGTTTATAATCCTAAATGTTTTCCAAATGAAATTTTCTTTTCTTTGTACATTCATTTGGTTTAGAGTGAGAAATTGCCCTTCATGATCAGAGAGACCATTTATAATATTTTTCATGGTTAAATTATTGCAAATATCCTTATCTACAAATACATTATCTATTAAAGTGCTAGAGCTGGCAGTTACTCTAGCTGGAGTGTCCACCACTGGTACTAAATTGTAACAGTACATTAAATGTTAAAAATCTGTCTTGTTTCTATTTTCTGTTAAAAGGTCCACATTGAAGTCACCCATAACAATGATAGATTTAGTTTTCCTACATAGGTGGGCCAGAAGTGATTCAGTTTGTCTTAGAAATACATTTAGATTTCCAGCAGGTGCCCTGTAAACAGCCAGAACAATAACAGTTGCACTGTCTACTATTAACTCAATGCCACACACCTCAAAATGTTGTTCATCACAGTATGAGCCTGGCTAAAGTTTTTACCAAGGAAATAGCCTTGTTCATCAAGGATAAGACTGATTTCAGTTGGTTGTGGCATGTTTGTTGCTGTTAGAAAAACTAAATTCAACTAGTGGTTGCATGTTTGTTACTAATAGTAGTAGTTCAGCTTATAGAAAAATTGAAATAGGTAGTTGCTATGAGATTTATTACACAAATGGAGAAAATTAATAATTGGTTCCTTTTACAGACACCTGACTCTGATGATGTATTTGCTGAAAGGTTCAAGGAAAATTTGAGTTTCATTCTGAATAAGTACTTGAAAAGTACAATTACAATTAGTTTGACTTCAATTTACCCTTGATACATTGGTGACAACACATATTTAAAATTGGCAGTAGGCATAAAACATTTCTGAAACTGTACTAAATGCTTTCTCTGAAAATTATTTTCAGTAATTAGTTCAGAGCTCACACAAAATGTAAACTGTTGCAATAACATAATAGACCTCTTAGCAATAAACCATCCTGAGCAAATAGTGTCATGATGGACTCAGGAATTAGTGACCACAAGGTTGTTGGACCAGGCGAAGAGGCACAGTGGTTAGCACACCATATCGCATTAAGGAGGGCAATGGTTCAAATTCATGTCCGGCCATCCTGATTTATGTTTCCTGTGATTTCCCTAAATTGCTTCAAGCAGATGCTGGGATGGTTCCTTTGAAAGACATGGTTGATCTCATTCCTCATCCTTCCATAATCCAAGTTTGTGCTCCATCTTTAATGACCTCACTGTTGATGGGACGTTAGCCACTAGTCTCCTCCTCCTCTAAAAGGTTGTTGTAGTGAGTCTGAATACCATAAATTGCTAAATGACCATCTCCATTCCTCCTCTACTAACTATGATAAGCTTTGGTCAAATGTGGCTTGGGTAAAAAAAAAAGTGTTGATGAGGATTGAGAGTTTTGTACCACGTACATTAATAAGAGACAAAACAGATCCCTGACAGTATATACAACAGGTTAGGACACTTTTGCAGAATTAATTTTAAAAAGTGCCAGATTTAAAAGGATGTAATATCTTGAAGACTGGTGACAGTTTTCAGATGTTCTAAAACTTAGCATGGATACTTTTAATAATTTCTACAATGAAACTCCGTCTTGAAACCTGACAGAAATTCCAAAGAATTTTGGTTGTGTGTAAAGAATAGCAGCAGCAAAACACAATAAAGAAGTTTCAGTGTGCAATGGCAATGTTATCAGTGAAAACACTACTAATGGAGAGTTGCTAAACACAGTTATCAGAAATTGATTTACCAAAGGAAATGCAGTAAATATTACAGAAACTGAATCACACCAATACATAAGAAAGGAAATAGAAGAATCTGCTGAATTGTAGAACCCTATCACTGACACTCATTTGTAGCAGCGTTTTGGACTGTATACTGTGTTCCAACATTAGGAAACATCTTGAAGATAATTATCTATTTATATCTAACCAACACAGATTCAGAAAATATCCTCCTTTTGGATCACAACTGGCTCATTATTCATATGCAGTAATGAGTACTAATGGCAGCAGTTCTCAAGCTGATTCCATGCCTCTAGATTTCCAGGAGGATTTTGACATTGTTTCTCACAAGTGGCTTCTACTCAAATTCCATGCATATGGACTATCTCTCAGTTGTGACACTGGATTTGTGAGTTCCTGTCAGAAAGGTAACAGTTCATGGTAACTGACAGGACATCATCTAGTGAAACTGAAGTGTACCTAAGGGAGGTGTTTCAGGCCATCTCCTATTCTGAATCCATGTTGGTGATTCAGGAGAGAGTCTGAGTAGCCCTCTTACATTGCAGATGATACTGCTGTTTACTATCTAGTCAAGTCATCAGAAGATAAAAGTGAACTGCAAACTGATTTCAACAAGATATCTAAATGGTGCAAAAAGTGATAATGGCTCTAAACAATAAAAAGTGTGAAGTCCTCTAATGAATATGAAAAAACTTCTATTAAACTCCGGTTACTCAATAAATAACACAAGTTTAAAGGTTTCAGGTACCTACCAATAAATTGGAAACAATAATTAATGAATGTTGTGGGGAAGGTGGATCAAAGATTGTGTTCTATTGACATAAAGTTTAAAAGGTACAACAGATCTACTAAAGAGATTGCCAACACTATGCTTCTCCATCCTCTTCTGGGGTGTTGTTGCATGGAATGCGATCCTTTCTAGACAGGATTGACAGAAGACTTTGAAAAATTTTAAGAGGGGCAGCTCACTTTGTACTATCATGAATCTGTGGAGAGAGTGCCATGAATACAATAAGGGAGTGAGGGGGACAATCATTAAAACAGAGATTAGATGTTTTCATGAAATTTCAGTTAGCAACTTTCTCCTCCAAATGCCACTCTCACTTACACATGAAGAAATGATCACCAGTAACATAAGAAAAATCAAGGTTTATATGAAAAGTTTTCAGTGTTCATTTTTCCCACGCATTACTCAAGACTGGAACAGTCTGAAAGTGGTTTTCTGAACACGCTGCCAAACACCTTAGTGTGAAATGCAGAATAATCATGCATATGAACATATGTAAATCTAGTGAGGTTCACTTGGCAGCTACTTAAACACAGAAAAATGAAACCATGAGTGCAGATATGCACCATGTAATAAGCCCTTAAAGAAATTGTGTGTGTGTGTGTGTGTGTGTGTGTGTGTGTGTGTGTGTGTGTGTCTAATGCAAGGAAGAATGGGGGTTAGTTGTTTAATGTCCCTTTTATGACAGGACCCTTGGAGACTAAAGATTTGGTCATGTGAATAAGGTTAAAAGAATAAATTGACTATGGTCTTCTTGAAGGAATCATTCTGACAATTGTACCAAGCGATTTGGGGAAACCATGAAAAATGAAGATAAAATTTAATTCCTTTCTATGCCTGGTAAAATGACACTGTGTTTCCCTGATATAATTCAGAGCCAACTTACAACAAACTGACTGTGAGAACAGCCAAATACATGAGTCTGGATTTTGGACAACGCATCAGCTCCTGAAAATATTGACACTGTTTGGACTGTTATATCTCACAATGAGTTGAAAAACACTGCAATAATTATGTCCAATGAGTTTCCCACTAGAGAAGCTGAAAAATAGTACAATGCAAATGGCAGAATACTATTTTAATATATGAAAATGTACAATGTCATCAGAATTCAAAAAAATTAAAATCCATGGGAAAAAATAAGGCACACAGAAGACACAGATTATTCTATCATTAAGTGCATCATACCTCATTATGCAACTGCAGGAACATTTCTAGTGTTTCAGTTTTAGAAAAGTCATTTAAGTATTTTTGACGGTGGTATAACACAGTATCAATGTGTGTTTTATGCTTTATAGCCAGTTCCATTGCTCTGAAAACAAAGAAATAACACATAAACAAACAAAACACATCAAAGACATGTCTTACTGAGTAAACTATTGAAAATCAAGCAGTATAAAATTTTGATCATCATTATAATCTGTGATCATTGTTCATATTCACACAATGTATGCAAAGGAGCAGGAGGAAAATAATAACAAAAGTGATAACCCAGAAGATTGGTATCACTTTCCAGTTTGTTATTTTGATCATTCTACATGTGAAAGAGAGCCTCATAATGTGTTAATACAGTATGAATAAGCAAACAGTTACAAAGAAAAGATATTATGTGTAGACAGAGTAGAAGGAAAGAGTGCTTACACACTTCAACATGATCACAAAATAAACTCTTAAATTCTACATTGTTATGGCACAGTTAAAATGAAAGTCATACAGAAACCCGGCCACTATTCAACTGCAATTTAAATGCTCTGACATAAACACAAGAAAAAACTGAGAGAAATATTAGGGCCTACAGTACCACAGATAAAAGTGTGTCTGTAAATTCCCATAAACTAACAGTTTTTCACTTTTAAAGTTGATTAGTGGGAATGTACAGTGTAAGGCACAAATTAAGGGGAATACTGGATATGTGGTGCTGCCATTAAAAATTCTGTTGATAGTAATATTTTAACACTGTTTCTAATATTATTATTATAGTTTTCTCAAATGATCACACATGGTGATAGCGAGAGTTGCTAAGAACATAAATGGATTGCATTATGACTGTTTTCATTATCAAATGATTAACATCTTTAATGATTGTTTTTTATGTGAACACATTTATATGAGGTAGTAATACACAGAATGTTCAAAAAAGGTCTTCCAAACTTCACAAGAAAGAATACTGACCAAAGCTAGAAGAAAGAGTTTCCTTAACATTTGTCTGTAATTAAATGCTTGTTGAGGTATGCATCAATTGCCCTATGTTAACAATCTGTTTTTTGACACTACATGAGATGCTCAATGTGGTTATCACTCTGTCTTATACATCCTTTAAATGATTACAGACTCATGGGAACACACTGGCTGACCTCGAATTTGGTCATATTAATGAGATGCACACTCTCATAAATTGTGCCCATTGTTGATGGATCTGGTATACATCAGTGTCTTAAATGTCTCCATAACCAGAAATCTAAGGAAGGCCTGTTCAGGAGGCAGTTAGGTGGGCAAGGGTGCTCATGTGTGCTTGCTGCCTGATTAGTGAGTTCTCATGGTAAATATGATGTCAGACATCATTATGTAGTGCAGGAGAAATGCAAAAAGTGCACTGTCTTCAGAGGAATGGCAACATGTTAAGTTCACCATAGTTTTACACCCAAGCATATAAACTTAATGGTTCAGTGCTTTAAAGAACAGAGTGGCTCTTTTAAAATAGATGAAACATTATGGCCATGTTGGTAACTTCAAAGCAAAGGTCAGACACACCAGTATCAGCTTATAACACATCAGTATAGGATGCCTAGCAACAGATGCAGCTTATAGACCTGCAGTGTCACACACAATTGAATGATAAGTTCCATAACAAAATAAATCTTGTAAACACACCCAAAAATTTTCTTCGACATAAATTTCCACAGCTTCACAAGTTTGCAGTTATGATTACGTCAAGATCTGGATCTACATAACTTGTGTGAGAAACTTCTTTCTGCAATGATAAAGGATGAAATCTACCCACAGAAGAGCACTGACTGATTCCAATTTAAAAACTTGTCTTCAAATTAGTAGTGAGCAGAAACTGATGACTATTGCTTTAATGAAAACCAAAATAAGTAGTAGTCACTGAAATGCCATTTTTCTATGTTTAACGTATGAATAAAAGCGTCACAAAATACATGTTGATGTCAATTCAAACTACATCTGAGAACGACATTTACCATAAGGCTGCATCAGTTGTAACAAATACCATATTTCATACTTAGCTGCCTTGTGTCCCTCGCCTAATTAATTAAAAGAAATGTAAATTTCAGTTCATGGACATTTCTCATCAACGCAACAGTTTTAGGAAATAAATTTGCCACAAAAGGCATTAATTAGCTCTCTGTAGAGTAGATTCTTTGACAATAAATTATCATGCTGAGCTGACTGGTTCCAGTGCCTCCTCCTCCTCTTCCCCTTTTCCTTCATTACTTGCAGTGAGATGGCTCGTTGCTCATTGATGAGGCGTGAGGAGCACAAGCCAGCTTACACTAGCAGATCAGTGAACACAACTGATGTAAGGGATCAAGTTAGGTGAACAAGGAGGCCCTGCTATTGGAGCACCTTGACCAATCCATTGCTCATTAAATGCACATGTTTCATACTGATGTACAGAAAGTGTGGTAGTACCCCTTACAGATAAACCACATCTCACATCTTTCTGCAAGGGTAACATACTCTAATGGCCTGGGTAATTTATTGCACTGAAACTGGTCATAAGCTCCACTGTTTAAGTTTTTCTGGGAACCTGTATGGTCTTATGAGTCTGTCATGCTCAATTTCTGTCCACACATCAGAGTGATTTGGATGCCTTGATTCCTCGATTGCTCGAGGATTCACATTTTTGCGGATGTGGCTATTATGGTAATTTATCGTCCCGCTCCATGTCAGTCAACACATTATGCAGAACTGACCAAGCAAGGCTGTGGTTTATCATTTTTGGTAATTTATCGTCCCGCTCCATGTCAGTCAACACATTATGCAGAACTGACCAAGCAAGGCTGTGGTTTATCATTTTAACAGCTCCAATACTTTATACACTTTTTTCATGGATTACCTTCCTCTTGTCTTAAGACTTGCTCCTACAACTACAGTGTGGCAAACTATGCAAAGTCCATCATGACTCCTTGTCTTTGTAGTAAATGACCCCATGCCTCCTCAGATGACCTTGTGAACATTTATCAGAAGAAATGTGGTACTGAGGAAGTAATTTGGCACTCGTAACATGTACCAGTTGATTAATACTGTTCACTAAACCACAAAAAATAAAAGCAGGTATATTCTTTGATGTAATTAAAACAACCAACACAGTGTATCACAAAATAATGTTAAGCTAGATAAACTGAGAATAGGGGAGGAGGTGGTAGCAAGTGGTTCCAGTCATAGAAAATCAAATTCAGTTGACTGAAATTACACTTAAATCAAGTAGCTCTAACTATATTGAAACACACGATTCTGACCCTATATATAGAAATACAAGCATGCCACAGGATACAGTGCTACATCCAGTGCTGTTCCTAATTTACATTAATGATTTCTCACAAAGTATCAAGCAGGTGTAGCCAATACTATTTGCAGATTATTGTAATCACTGGCAAGTCGTCAGAAGTACTAAGAGAGGAAGCTAACGAAACACTAGCAGTGTATGTATGTGAGGAATGAACAATAAAGTCACACTTGATACATCCAAAACAAGTACTATGAACTTCTACATAAAAACTGTTTAGTACATGATAATGAAATTGTTGTTGTTGTTGTTGTGGTCTTCAGTCCTGAGACTGGTTTGATGCAGCTCTCCATGCTACTCTATCCTGTGCAAGCTTTTTCATCTCCCAGTACCTACTGCAACCTACATCCTTCTGAATCTGCTTAGTGTATTCATCTCTTGGTCTCCCTCTACGATTTTTACCCTCCACGCTGCCCTCCAATACTAAATTGGTTATCCCTTGATGCCTCAGAACATGTCCTACTAACCGGTCCCTTCTTTTTTTCAAGTTGCGCCACAAACTCGTCTTCTCCCCAATTCTATTCAGTACTTCATCATTAGTTATGTGATCTACCCATCTAATCTTCAGCATTCTTCTGTAGCACCACATTTCGAAAGCTTCTATTCTCTTCTTGTCCAAACTATTTATCGTCCATGTTTCACTTCCATACATGGCTACACTCCATACAAATACTTTCAGAAATGACTTCCTGACACTTAAATCTATACTCGATGTTAACAAATTTCTCTTCTTCAGAAACGCTTTCCTTGCTATTGCCAGTCTACATTTTATATCCTCTCTACTTCAACCATCATCAGTTATTTTGCTCCCCAAATAGCAAAACTCCTTTACTACTTTAAGTGTCTCATTTCCTAATCTAATTCCCTCAGCATCACCCGACTTAATTAGACTAAATTCCATTATCCTTGTTTTGCTTTTGTTGATGTTCATCTTATATCCTCCTTTCAAGACACTGTCCATTCCATTCAACTGCTCTTCCAAGTCCTTTGCTGTCTCTGACAGAATTACAATGTCATCGGCAAACCTCAAAGTTTTTATTTCTTCTCCATGAATTTTAATACCTACTCCGAATTTTTCTTTTGTTTCCTTTACTGCTTGCTCAATACACAGATTGAACAACATCGGGGAGAGGCTACAACCCTGTCTTACTCCCTTCCCAACCACTGCTTCCCTTTCATGTCCCTCGACTCTTATAACTGCCATCTGGTTTCTGTACAAATTGTAAATAGCCTTTCACTCCCTGTATTTTACCCCTGCCACCTTCAGAATTTGAAAGAGAGTATTCCAGTCAACATTGTCAAAAGCTTTCTGTAAGTCTACAATTGCTAGAAACGTAGGTTTGCCTTTCCTTAATCTTTCTTCTAAGATAAGTCGTAAGGTCAGTATTGCGTCACGTGTTCCAGTGTTTCTACAGAATCCAAACTGATCTTCCCTGAGGTTGGCTTCTACTAGTTTTTCCATTCGTCTGTAAAGAATTCGTGTTAGTATTTTGCAGCTGTGACTTATTAAACTGATAGTTCGGTAATTTTCACATCTGTCAACACCTGCTTTCTTTGGGATTGGAATTATTATATTCTTCTTGAAGTCTGAGGGTATTTCGCCTGTTTCATACATCTTGCTCACCAGATGGTAGAGTTTTGTCAGGACTGGCTCTACCAAGGCCGTCAGTAGTTCCAATGGAATGTTGTCTACTCCGGGGGCCTTGTTTCGACTCAGGTCTTTCAGTGCTCTGTCAAACTCTTCACGCAGTATCATATCTCCCATTTCATCTTCATCTACATCCTCTTCCATTTCCATAAAATTGTCTTCAAGTACATCGCCCTTGTATAAACCCTCTAAATACTCCTTCCACCTTTCTGCTTTCCCTTCTTTGCTTAGAACTGGGTTTCCATCTGAGCTCTTGATATTCATACAAGTCGTTCTCTTATCTCCAAAGGTCTCTTTAATTTTCCTGTAGGCAGTATCTATCTTACCCCTAGTGAGATAGGCCTCTACATCCTTACATTTGTCCTCTAGCCATCCCTGCTTAGCCATTTTGCACTTCCTGTCGATCTCATTTTTGAGACGTTTGTATTCCTTTTTGCCTGCTTCATTTACTGCATTTTTATATTTTCTCCTTTCATCAATTAAATTCAATATTTCTTCTGTTACCCAAGGATTTCTACTAGCCCTCGTCTTTTTACCTACTTGATCCTCTGCTGCCTTCGCTACTTCATCCCTGAAAGCTACCCATTCTTCTTCTACTGTAGTTCTTTCCCCCATTCCTGTCAATTGTTCCCTTATGCTCTCCCTGAAACTCTGTACAACCTCTGGTTCTTTCAGTTTATCCAGGTCCCATCTCCTTAAATTCCCACCTTTTTGCAGTTTCTTCAGTTTTAATCTACAGGTCATAACCAATAGATTGCGGTCAGAGTCCACATCTGCCCCTGGAAATGTCTTACAATTTAAAACCTGGTTCCTAAATCTCTGTCTTACCATTATATAATCTATCTGATACCTTTTAGTATCTCCAGGGTTCTTCCATGTATACAACCTTCTTTCATGATTCTTAAACCAAGTGTTAGCTATGATTGTGTTGTGCTCTGTGCAAAATTCTACCAGGCGGCTTCCTCTTTCATTTCTTAGCCCCAATCCATATTCACCTACTATGTTTCCTTCTCTCCCTTTTCCTACATTCGAATTCCAGTCACCCATGACTATTAAATTTTCGTCTCCCTTCACAATCTGAATAATTTATTTTATTTCATCATACATTTCTTCAATTTCTTCGTCATCTGCAGAGCTAGTTGGCATATAAATTTGTAATACTGTAGTAGGTGTGGGCTTCGTATCTATCTTGGCCACAATAATGCGTTCACTATGCTGTTTGTAGTAGCTTACCCGCATTCCTATTTTCCTATTCATTATTAAACCTACTCCTGCATTACCCCTATTTGATTTTGTGTTTATAACCCTGTAGTCACCTGACCAGAAGTCTTGTTCCTCCTGCCACCGAACTTCACTAATTCCCACTATATCTAACTTCAACCTATCCATTTCCCTTTTTAAATTTTCTAACCTACCTCTCTGATTAAGGGATCTGACATTCCACGCTCCGATCCGTAGAACGCCAGTTTTCTTTCTCCTGATAACGTCATCCTCTTGAGTAGTCCCCGCCCGGAGATCCGAATGGGGGACTATTTTACCTCCGGAATATTTTACCCAAGAGGACGCCATCATCATTTAATCATACAGTAAAGCTGACACAGTTATAATTTGCATCCAGACAGACGAAAAAAAGGCTGAAAGTCAGCAGAGTATTGTCCAATGCTATCAAATTATATAATAAATTACCACAACATATAAAAGACATAGATACAAAATGCTCTTTCAAAACAAAACTAAGGAACTATTTACAAATTAACAATATTGCCATATAGCAAAGATGCTGAGTCACAGATAGACACAACAAAAAGACTCTCACAATTATAGCTTTTGGCCGTTAAGGCCTTTGTCAACAATAGATGGACACACACACACACACACACACACACACACACACGCAAATACAGCTCACACACATGACTGCAGTCCAAGGCAACTGAAACTACAGTGCGAGCAACAGCACCAATGCATGATGAGAGTGGCAACTGGGTGGGGGTAAGGAGGAGGCTGGAGCAGGGGGGAGGGGGGGGGGGTAAAATGGTGGGGGTGGCAGACAGCGAAGTGCTGCAGGTTAGACTGAGGGCAGGGAAGAGGTAGTAGCAGAAAAGGAAAGAAATAAAAAGACTGGGTGTGTTGGTGGAATCATCGCTGTTTAGCGCTGGAATGGGAACAGGACGGAAACATAGGATGAATTAGAGGGAAAGTTCCCACCTATGCAATTCGGGAAAGCTGGTGTTGGTAGGAAGGATTCATATGGCATAGGCTGTGAAGCAGTCACTGAAATGAAGAATATCATGTTTGACAGCGTATTCAGCACCAGGGTGGTCCACTTGTTTCTTGGCCACAGTTTGTCGGTGGCCATTCATGTGGACAGGCAGCTTGTTGGTTGTCATGCCTACATAGAATGCAGCACAGTGGTTCTAACTTAGCTTGTAGACCACATGACTGGTTTCACAGGTAGCCTTGCCTTTGATGGTATAGGTGATATTAGTGACCAGAGTGGAGTAGGTGGTGGTGGGAGGATGTATGGGACAGGTCTTGCATCTAGGTCTATTACAGCGGTGTGAGGTATGAGGTAAGGGACTGGGAGCAGGGGTTGTGTAAGGGTGGATGAGTATATTGTGTAGATTCAGTGGACAGCAGAATACCACTGTGGGAGGGGTGGGAAGGCTAATGGGCAGGACATTTCTCATTTCAGGGCACAACGAGAGGTAATCGAAACCTTGGTGGAGAATCTAATTTGGTTGCTCCAGTCCTGGGTGGTACTGAGTTACAAGGGGAATGCTCCTCTGTGGCTAGACGGTGGGACTTTGGCAGGTGGTGGGAGACTGGAAAGATAAGACACGGGAGATTTGTTTTTGTACAAGGATGGGAGGATAATTACGATCAGTGAAGGCTTCAGTGAGACCCTTGGTATGTTTCAAGAGAGACTGCTCATCACTGCAGATGAGATGACCACGGGTGGCTAGGCTGTATGGAAGGGACTTCTTGGTATGGAATGGGTGGGAGCTGTTGAAATGGAGGCATTGCTGGTGGTTAGTAGGTTTGATACGGATGGAGGTACTGATGTAGCCATCTTTGAGGTGGAGTTCAACATCTAAGGAGGCGGCTTTTTTGGGTTGAGTAGGACCAAGTGAAGCAAACAGGGGAGAAGTTGCTGAGGTTCTGGATGAATGTGGATACAGTGTCCTCACCTATTGTCACCTGTTGTTACATTCCATCCTGGATATTCTATTGGTTGACATTTGCAAATTAAAAGTTTTTATAGTGTAATGGACTACATGAATTAAAACAGGTTACTTGATTTAAGAAGTTCTGCATTATAATATATGTACAAATAACATAAGAGTAAAAAATAAATATAATTATATATTAAAATAAATTTTAGTGTCAATTATAGTCCAATAAATTAATTTTAAGCTGTTCATTTTGTAGGGAAGCAGCCTACTCACTCTGTAGTAAATTCACATCAGTCTTTCCATTGTGTGCCAACCAGTCCGCTGTAACTAGCTCTGACGTCATAAATGTTGCGCAATACTTTAAAAATCAAGCAAAGAACCTAAAACGGTTCTAGCATGTCAGGAGTAATACTAAATTAATATGTGTTGAATATCAGTTCGATAACTTTAACCATTTTCGAAATTTGGACGTTTTTCTGTAAAAATCATTGGCGCAACAGAAAAGAGCTAGAGAATTAAAAATTTATAATTAGATTCATTTTTCATAATTATTTAATAAAAACAGTACTTTGGATTTCACAAATTAAGATTTTAGTGGAAATTCATGATTTTCTGGTTTTCGTCTTAAAACTTAAGGAAGCAAGATAGATTAAGTAGGCTAATAAATAAGGCTAGGATGTTTATATTTAAGTAGAATGGAGATCCGCTATCACCATAAGGATGTGAGAAGTTTCATTTGAATACCTATAAAACTATAGCGATAGCGTATCTCCAAAGGGCCAGTTCAGAGCTCGTCTACTGCGTGCAGTGTAATTAAATTAATTCTCTCGCCCAAAATATTTAACTTAGCCACGTCAAATTTTTATTATAATTACTTACCTGTGTGCTGAATGCACATTTAAATTAAGAGCTTCATCGGCCATCAGCAAAAGAAGCTATGATTTATTCAGTAACTTAAAGTGGTGCATTACTAGCCCAGCGGCTAGTCGGGAGAGCCGATTTGATCAGGCGTTCCCTTAGCCGTCCGCACCGCGGCTTTATATATAAGAACGCTGCACGAGGAAGCAAGGCCCCAGTTCTCGCCAGACGCTGAATAACATGCCATCTGTGTCGGGAGTCGCGTCGCGTCGGTATCATTGCTACAAACAGCCTCGGATGCCGTATTAAGTTACTCGAGATACGCGTAACATGAAATCATTTTCGAGTGAAGTGTTAATTCTGGGATGACTTTAGTTATCGATCTTCAGTTTGCGTATTGTCGTATTTTCACGTGCTTCCGCGGGACAGACATTCTACCATTATTTAGCGTGGCGT
The DNA here is from genome assembly GCF_023898315.1 of Schistocerca nitens. Lineage (NCBI taxonomy): Eukaryota > Metazoa > Arthropoda > Insecta > Orthoptera > Acrididae > Schistocerca > Schistocerca nitens. Next base: position 716,804,955 of record NC_064615.1, on the reverse strand, counting down.
TTGATGAACCTAATCATCAAATTATGGCAAGCATTCATTTAAACATTTAATTTGGGCATTTATAGTTGCATCAGCACATTAGACTCTGAACTGCTCTGTTAGTCAGATTGTGTGGATTCTTTTGTTTTTCATCTGTGACTTGCAGAATATACTCAACTATTTTAGAAAATCGTTTTTGATTATAAATCCCGGACAATCTCCTAATTCCTCAGAGCTATAAGCTGTAACTATAAGTGTATTCTCAGATGAAGTGGGCACTAGGAATTCTAATTACAGGCTTCACGTTTTGCTAACCACTTTCTGGTAGCCAATATTGTAGTTAGAGAGCCAATATTGAGAACGGCAAACAACAGCAAAAATAATAGGAACATTTAAAGAACAATAATTTCACCCGCCGCCGCACATATGGTTAATCGGCCGGGAAATGCAGTGTTTCTACATTCTACAAACATTTTATACCACCGTAAATTTCCTAACCGCCGCCCCACAAATGGTGCATCGGCCGGGAAATGTAGTGTTTCTACATTCTACAAACATTTTATACCACTGTAAATTTCCTAACCGCCGCCCCACAATTTGTCTATGTTTTAATTGATGAAATCTGTCTAATGTAAATTGTTTCATGGATTAATAAAGAAATCAATCAATCACATAATATTATGTCTGCCACTTCCTGCATGGAATAATAGTACTCCATTCCACTGTTTATGTTGGTCATACTCCACAGAATCACTGGTGATCACTGGTGTTAGGACAACATAATAGTAATACATACAAAGTTGATGGTGTAGGTAACTATAAGCACTAAATCTGTCAACAGCATCACAATCAGAGAAATAAGTACGGGGACAAACAACCTATGAGAAAAGAGCAATGAAGATCAACATGTAGACAGCTAACACCACTGAGTAGTGAACTCACATGGCACAAGTATAAAATGGCCCATATCTCAACAAGTAGTTACTTTTGGATGTGTGTTTATAGCGCAAATTTTTCTCTAGTTTTGAATCAACCTATTTCCTGTAGAACTGCAATACACTTTTTTTTAACACATTGTATATTTGTACAAACTGCCCATCAGATAATCAATAATTTTCATATTCAGTTGTATTACAGAGTTTATTGTTCATTGCTTTTGCAAACTGGTTTTAATTTTGGAGGTGCTTGGAAGAAACAAAAACATACTTTCTTCTGTTAGTGTCATTGTGTGAGGCTGTGCTTGCTCACTTTAACGCTACTTAAGGAAACAGCATTGACAAAATATGTGAACTCTAAAGAATAAAACACATGCAACAGAGTTTGCAAATTAGGGAAAAATTAAGAAAATATGTACGTTAGTTATTTTCATGTTCCCATGGATCATAATAACAGTGATGTGGAACATATCAATTAGTTTACTATTATAATTTTCACTCACTCTCTCTCTCTCTCTCTCTCTCTCTCTCTCTAATATATATTAACACAAATAACTGTACCATCCCAGAATTTCTTCTATGGAGTAGAGGGGGTTGTTGAGCAGATATGATTTCAGTTTGTTTTTGAAGTTAATTTTACTGTCTGCTAGCAGGCCAGCATGTCACCCACGTCACCAATGGGTAAGATACCACTGAGGCTATCACCAATCAACACAAACAACCCTGAAGGTCTTTGGATGTGACATTAATGTCACCCATTATGATAGTTCTCACTCTACCTCCTCCCTATTCTCGCCTCCCATACAGGAGTGCAAAGCAAGTCTTACCCCCAGTCTTTATCCTGACAGTAAGTGATGTGTGTGCTAAGTTTGGCTGAAATTGTTTCAGGCATTCCGCTCTTATGCTTCACATGTCACCCTGTTTCCACCCTCACCCACCACTATGGCTCCGTTACGATCGGCACTGTTAACCTTGTGTATACGATGGGGTCCTTTCAGGCCTGAGAGTGAATTAATCATTCATTTAATAATATTAAAATCATATATACTTGGTACCTGTTATATTCTTATACTGGCAATTGCTTCAATTGCTAAACTCTAACAACAACAATAATAGAATTCATGGTCATTGTTGAAGTTGACCTCAGAAGTGAAAGTTATTACTCTTATAGCTGATGAAAGTAATTATGTTTGTTACTCTCTCTATTTTTCTTTTTTCTCTCTTTCTCTGACAGAGTAACTATTTAGACTTTTTTTTCTACACGAGGAATGTTCATTAGAGTATGGAATCATCTAGAACTACTCAAAAAAGAGAACCTGCTTATACTATAAATGTAGATGATTCATAAGCATCAATGATTATTTCTGATGGTTGGACAAATGTGAAACTAGTATTGCTTCTGAAGATGAAATTGATCCTGCATATAGATCTATATTGTGCAGCTCAGAATCTGAAGAAAGTAGTGGTGAATCTTAGGATGTAAATGACGTAGGATTACCACAATAACCCGGCCTGCTAATATAGTGTAGCCTGCAAATTCAAACATTATAAGCAAATGCATCCCAACTTGCAAATAAAAATAATATACCAAGCACAACCCAACCTGAATATGCAAATAATATAGCAAGTCCAGCCCAGCCTGCAAACTCCTTTACAGACATGATGGAAATCAGTGTAGTAAACCACCATCCCCTTCTAATAGAACGCTTGCTCATAATATAATAAAAGTTTCTCCCAGTCCTGTTAGGGGAACAAATAAACAAATGCCAAAAGAAGCTTGGAGTAATGTCGTAACAAGTAATTAAATAGTTTATTGCACAAATCTGGGAGGATGATGCTCAGCATCTATAAAAGGTCAAAAATGGTGTAATGCCACAAATGAGGAAGTCAATGAATTGCACAGCCCAAAATGGTGTTAAGAGTAGAAAAGAGCATTATTTTCTTTTTCAAATTTTGCAATTCTTTCTTGTAATTGTCACTGCACCTCGATGGTGAGATGTAGGTTAGCAGCTCCGCAGCAACGGGGATGGATCCCATACTCTGTTCCATTGAGTTAGTGATGCTATCCATGGGGCTGCTTGGTAAGTAATGCCTTCGGAAAGTTCAAAGTCAACCAATGGGAGTTTAGAGATTGGTCATGTGGAATGTGCAGGCTGGCCAGGAAGACAGTGGCTGCAGCAGCAGATCACTCTCTTCTCTACCAGCCATCCTACCCTATGGACGTATCTGCCTGCTCCTCCCATTTAGGGCGAAATGCTCTCTACCACTATGCGCAGTTCCCTCAGTGGTCACAGCAGATGGTAGACCAAATGTACCCCATAGAATAGGAAAAGGGGAATAAATCTCCATTTTTAGAAACTCCCTGTTTCATTCCTTATGCTAAAGTGAACAGGATCAGTCCTTGATGCCCACTTACATTCCTTAACCCATCCTGACATGTACAAGTGGTGTCTAGAAGTGGGATCACCATCGTTAGGTCCACCCAACCTTTTCCTCTTCACTCACATGAGCTGGTAGACACACTCCTGCTGGGCAGTACTGGGCAGTACCTTGCCGCAGGTTACATGTCCGCCTGCATGAGATGTGTGCCTGATGTTCTCGCACATAAGTTTTCATGCCAAGCACACCTGCCACAGCAGTCAGCTGGGATGGCTAAGTAATGCAGCAAACCACGCCATCAGCCACACATCATTGCCACCCAAGTCATGCAGAGGTGAGACACTGGCAGTTGCTGCACTGCCGTGGGTCACATCACTTCGACAGATGCAGTGCACCACCACTGCTGCTGCCGCCTCCACCACCACTGACACTGCTGCCACCACCGTGTCGCTGCTGAGGTCACCACTGATGCCTCCGCTGCAACTGGTGCAGATGCTACCTACAAACGATGTGTCACAGCAATGCAGTCTGCTAGTTAACAACTCCAGCAAACTTCTGCTAAGAGATCTCTCCATCGTCTAGAATAGAGTGAGACCTCTTTTTGTGTACATCTGTTTGGTCTCAGTCCCAGTTTTATAGCCATGCCTTGTCAACCAGTGGAGAGGACTGAATTGGCTCCCAATGCTGCAACTACAGCTCCAAATGAGCCTGATAGCATTACTTTACTGCAACAGTAGATAAGCACTCTGTCACTTGAAAAAATTGAGCTACAGAATGGCCTAATATGATAACTCATGAATGTGAAGCCAGAGCTACCAAAAATGTAGCAGCTCGTGGCCCTTCAAGAGCCCCTGAAGTTGAACCAGAGAAACTAGTACCAGATAAAGCCAGTATGCTTCCAGCCGTAAATTTAGTATCTTCTTTTGCTGGTAAGCCAGGCGAAAATGTTACAATATTTGTGCAAGACATAAGGTACGTGGGACATACATGAACATGGCCAGGCCATTTTTGTTAAATGTCACCAAGCTGAAGCTTTTGGCTAATGCACAAACTTATGTTAAATTAGTAGACACTTTTGAATTCTTGGTAAAGGGGTTGGCAGAGCACTACTCTGACAAGTGTGGGGTTAGCTATTAGTGCTACTCAGACAAGTGTGGGTGTAGCTGTTACCGTGATCGGGTGTCCACTCTTAGACAGAAAAACGGGGAGGACTTTGAAACATTTGCATACAGACTTGGGCAGTATCTTGTCGAACATACACCCTAGGAAGGGGCAATACATGTAACGAAGTGTTAATTGAAGAAGCTGAAGTGAGAGCAGTTGAGTTATTCATATGTGGAATCAGTCCAAAAAAAGAATGTGAGGTAAAGGTAGTCTGCCCCTCCACCATGCCACACTAGTGTGGATGCTGAGTTTAAAGGAACCCAGCAGTTAGTTGGTAAGGTGGGCATTAAAATTATCTGAGTATGATTACACGGTTCAGCATACACCCAGCTGTTTGCACTGAAATGCTGATACGCTTAGCAGGAAAATTAGAGTTGCACAAATAGATGATGTTATCATAGAAGAATTGAAAGAATCACAAGAGAGAGATGTAGAATGTCACTGGTATGCATTACTCTCTGATTTTGTTACAGAAGACAGTATACTACACTCCTGGAAATTGAAATAAGAACACCGTGAATTCATTGTCCCAGGAAGGGGAAACTTTATTGACACATTCCTGGGGTCAGATACATCACATGATCACACTGACAGAACCACAGGCACATAGACACAGGCAACAGAGCATGCACAATGTCGGCACTAGTACAGTCTATATCCACCTTTCGCAGCAATGCAGGCTGCTATTCTCCCATGGAGACGATCGTAGAGATGCTGGATGTAGTCCTGTGGAACGGCTTGCCATGCCATTTCCACCTGGCACCTCAGTTGGACCAGCGTTCGTGCTGGACGTTTAGACCGCGTGAGACGACGCTTCATCCAGTCCCAAACATGCTCAATGGGGGACAGATCTGGAGATCTTGCTGGCCAGGGTAGTTGACTTACACCTTCTAGAGCACGTTGGGTGGCACGGGATACATGCGGACGTGCATTGTCCTGTTGGAACAGCAAGTTCCCTTGCCGGTCTAGGAATGGTAGAACGATGGGTTCGATGACGGTTTGGAAGTACCGTGCACTATTCAGTGTCCCCTCGAAGATCACCAGTGGTGTACGGCCAGTGTAGGAGATCGCTCCCCACACCATGATGCCGGGTGTTGGCCCTGTGTGCCTCGGTCGTATGCAGTCCTGATTGTGGCGCTCACCTGCACAGCGCCAAACACGCATACGACCATCATTGGCACCAAGGCAGAAGCAACTCTCATCGCTGAAGACGACACGTCTCCATTCGTCCCTCCATTCACGCCTGTCGCGGCACCACTGGAGGCAGGCTGCACGATGTTGGGGCGTGAGCGGAAGACGGCCTAACGGTGTGCGGGACCGTAGCCCAGCTTCATGGAGACGGTTGCGAATGGTCCTCGCCGATACCCCAGGAGCAACAGTGTCCCTAATTTGCTGGGAAGTGGCAGTGCAGTCCCCTATGGCTCTGCGTAGGATCCTACGGTCTTGGCGTGCATCCGTGCGTCGCTGCGGTCCGGTCCCAGGTCAACGGGCACGTGCACCTTCCGCCGACCACTGGCGACAACATCGATGTAATGTGGAGACCTCACGCCCCACGTGTTGAGCAATTCGGCGGTACGTCCACCCGGCCTCCCGCATGCCCACTATACGCCCTCGCTCAAAGTCCGTCAACTGCACATACGGTTCACGTCCACACTGTCGCGGCATGCTACCAGTGTTAAAGACTGCGATGGAGCTCCGTATGCCACGGCAAACTGGCTGACACTGACGGCGGCGGTGCACAAATGCTGCGCAGCTAGCGCCATTCGACGGCCAACACCGCGGTTCCTGGTGTGTCCGCTGTGCCGTGCGTGTGATCATTGCTTGTACAGCCCTCTCGCAGTGTCCGGAGCAAGTATGGTGGGTCTGACACACCGGTGTCAATGTGTTCTTTTTTCCATTTCCAGGAGTGTATTTGTAAAATTTGTCTGGTTACTCCAATAACAGAGGACGGAGGGTATAGTACTTGAAACATTCTTTCCAAGACAAGAAAGCTCATTCACATGCATTTGGTGTCTCTTTAATTAACAGAAGCCACTATGCAACACTAATATCCAAACACATAGGCATCCTAGTATGCACCCCACACTAAGAGGTTAAAATCTAATCTACTTCATATATAGAATAAATTCCAATCTAACCTAACCAACTTAACCTAACCTAACCTAACCTAACCTAACCTCCTTGACCCGGCCAAGAACTGACTAAGGAGAACAGACACGCACTATGACCACACTGCCGGCGGTGGTGTCTGAGGACTGTTGTCGGTGCCACTAAGAGCACAGCCTAAGTGCATGGCTCTGTGATAGAGCAAAATACCTGCCATCGGATGTCACAGAGCCTTTAACTGTAAGCTCCACCCCGATGCTTGACATGTTGGAGAGCCACCTGTGCAAGAACACACCCACATGCCTAAGGTTAACTTAACAAACACTGAAAGATTAATTCTTGTCACCAAGTTTGTAGGTTGTAATGTACTTTAACAATGACATTTTGAAACAGGAAATTGTAAATTAAATCCCTTTACATATGCAAACCACAGTAATGTCATCGTACATAACTATCTACACACCTGTGAACAATACATCTGATACAAACAACCAATTTAATTTGAATTAATTTTATTCCATATATCAGATGCTACACAGAATGTCTTGAAACAAATACCTTAGGCTATAAGAAATTGTTTACAATGTAGCAAGCCGACAAGCAACCTGAACGCATCAAGGTAAGTTTATTGCTGGAGAATCAGCACTCACTGTGTACAAGAACCTTTAATTTGCCTCTATAACTGATTTGATACTGGAAGTAAGTCAAAAACCACTAAGGAGTTGGCAATCAAGGATAACTTGGCAGCAAAGACTACACAATAAAGAACATAGACGCAAGGAATAAAAACACACACAGATACCAAACAATGATGAATATATCACGCAATAATTAATACATTTGAGAGCGTCAGAAATTGCTAGGAATATGTAAAGAAAAATTATGCCTTGATACTACACCATGAGAATAATATTGAAGTATGCAAACATAACAGACTGTGAGACAAGCTGTTAGACACATACTGCTCAGTGCTTTCATGTAAGTTATCCTGATAAAGAGTCAGAATGTGCAATACTGCACATAAGAACTAAACCAAAACCTCATCTCCTCCTGTTCTGCTGCCATTTACAAGTTTTGTTGAAGGATATATACGTTTTGCTAATTTAAGGACTGGAGTTCTGCCTTAGAGTGTTATATTTCATGTAATATGTTGATGTATTTCACCTGACAGTGTACCCCTTCTTTCTGAGCTTGACTGCCATTTGAAAATGTATTTTAATTTTATTATATCAGTATGGGTGAATAATTCAATGCAGTTAGATATTGCTCAACATGAGCCATTGGGAATTAATAAATGTAGTTAGTCCATGGTATAGCAACTTGCTTTATTTGTAAGTGATATCTAAGAGAAATGCCCTAGTTTGGAGGACATATCTCTTCTTGCACTTAATATTGTAATGCATTACTGTTCCCATAAAGGGACTTTCATTCCACAAATTATGGATGGCTTTTGTGCCCAACCCGAGACACAAATTTGCATTCAGACACATTTAATTTATATTTGGTTTATGGTAATTACCTCCATCTAATGGATTACAGTGGATTATTCACATACTGTTAAACTTTTAGCACACTTAGTTTACACCCTTAATGTTAACCTTAGGCCCATACTGTTGTATCCACCTGAAGTGCCAGTCCCCGTACATAATTCTCTGACATTATCTAACACACTACAGAGTCACCTCTTAGAGTCCATCATTAATTGCTAGCAAAGGAGCATGGACAAATTTCTCCAAATTTCTCTTGATTGTGATCTACACACCTTGCTGAATGGCACACTCACAATTATTACAATCGAGTGGTCATTCTGAGTGTTACATCAGTGCCTCTATCTCTACTTGACGTTGGCTTTATTGTACAGATTTTATATAAATATGGCTATGGTAAATCACATAAACCAGCACCACAGGTTGGTGAATATTGATGTTAACAATGTCACTTCACTGGCATAGTCCTCCTTTGGGTTAAGATATGAACTCTGTTTCCATTTCTTCTGCAGGTCGAATAAGACCAGATTTGCAAAGGACAAACTACCTTCATTTGTTAACCTTAAATCTCAAGTATTTACTAACTATTATGAGTTATGTAAAGTTTATTTTATTAATTTCTTTTGTAATCCTGCCTTTAACAGCAAATTACTGTATTTCTGGTGTTAGTCATTATTACCCTTCTACCTCCATTTTCTATAAGTTGCAAACTACTCACACACCCGTTCATGAGTGTTGCATTCGCTGGTGGCCAATCCATTTGCTGCGCATCAGCCTTGATACCAGGACCTTATCATGGTGCCCGCATAACTTTGCGATGGCTCAGCTACAGCCCAGCTGTCTGCTGCTACCATGCTCCCAGCCATACCCGGTTGACAACCGTCCACTGCACCACCTTCGACAATGTCACACATTTGGGAAGTAACATTTCAAGCAAAATTGTTAAGCAAGATGGTTCAAGAAATAATACTTGTGAACAAGATTTATTACAATACTGAAACTTTGTACCCCATGCCCCTAGTGTGTTATTAACTTTTGATTTATATCCTCCATTAGGATAAGCCCTTTTCCTAAAACATTAAATGTCGACAAACTTCCAGAGAGCCATTTCAACAGCTATATTTTTGTTGGTTATCAGACTTGACATAAATCGATTAAGAACCCATATCTGGCTCTCATGGAATGGGGAGGGAATTGTGCAGTCCAAAGTAGTGTTTAGGGTACAAAAGATAATTATTTTCTTTTTCAAATTTTGCAATACATTATTGCAATTACCAATGTGCCTCAGTGGCGAGATATAGGTTACATAAGCAGTTCCACAGCAATGGGGATGGATCCCATGCTCGGTTCTGTTGAGCTAAGGACACTATCCATGGGGCTGCTGAGGAAGTAACACTTTCAGAAAGCCAACCAATGGGGGAGCAGAATCGGTCATGTGGGGTGTGCAGGTTGGCCAGCAAGCCAGTGCCCACAGCAACGGATCACTCTCTTGTCTATCAGCCCTCCTACCCTATGGACATGTCTGTCTGCTCCTCCCACTGATGGCGAAATGCTCTCTGCTGCTATGTGCGGTTCCTTCCACAGTTGTAGTAGATGACAGACCAAATGTACCTGTAGAACAGGAGAAGGAGAATACATCTCTCTTCTCCTATTAGCTGACAGTTACAAAAGCTGGGATGTTTCTATAAGAGAATTGTTTCACAACTCTACTGGTAACCCTGTTTATATGGCAAATTCTTCTGTGAACAACTCTGAAAAAAAAAAGGAGAGTCGTAATGTTCAAAGATAGGTGCATCTGACAAGGTAGGAGTCAAGGCAATAATATAACAGATTCCCACAATGTGCAGGAACTATTCACAAACAACTGCAGACAAAGATTTAAACCAGGAGAGAACTCCACAATAGATGAACAGCTAGTGTCTTTCAGACAGTGTTGCAGATTTTTACAATTTATCCCAAGCAAGCCAGGAAAATATGGAATAAAGACATTCTGGCTCTGCAACTCTTTTGAGATCATCGTCCTCATCAAGCTAATGTTGCACCTCATGTGGTAAAGATGCTTAGAGTAAGCTCAACCAATATCATGATAGACAACTACTTTCCAAATGTATCCCTGTTTCAAGATTTATTGAAGGATGAAATTGCAGCAGTTGATACTCTTTGCCGTAACAAAACACAAATTCCACCTGAAACGAACAATGAAATGCACAAGAGGTTCTATCTTCAACATTTGGATTCAGAGATGATATGGCTATTGTGAGTTGTGTATCAAAGAAGAATAACAGTGTGGTGCTACTAAGTTCCACGCATCACGATGTCACAGGTGATGAGACTCACAGAAAGAAAAAACCAAAAATGATTCTATTTTATAACAAAAGAAAATCAGATGTGGATTCTCTTGACCAAAAGGTACATACTTACACTTGTAAAAGACAGACAAGGAGAGGGTCATTTGTTTATGGGCTAATGTAATGGATGTAGCAGCTATAAATGCTTTCTATTTATTAATGAATCAATGCCCAGAGTATAATGTAAAATCACATAAAAGGAGGATTTTCTTGAAAGATTTGGTTCTAGAACTTATTCATCCACATATGGTGTGTGGAGCATAACTCCAGATTTGCAAAGAAATATCCTACAAGCATTGAGAAGATGTGGCCAAGAAACAGATATCATCCATCAAAGAAAAATGCCCAGAAAATGGTTTTTGTGTTTATGTGAACTGGCAAAGAAAACTGCTCAGTGTTGTTCAAAATGTTCCAAGAACATATGCAATGAACTTAGTGTGCTTGTCTGTGGAGAATGTTTTCAGTAACTTGTAGACTTTTGTGACTGGCCATCTAATCTTTATTAGGATAAAACGCCGAGTAGCTTAATTTTTGTTGTGTCTATGTGATGTGCAACTTTGCCATTTTCTTTCTTTCTATTCTGTATTTGGATGCTTTATGCATATTGATTTGCACTGTACCTCACCAATGTGCAATTCATAGTTTATATAAATGCTAAAATAATTTATTATATGCCAAAATAATAAAATAAATAAAGATTAAACTGAAACTTACTCCTCTGAAATTAATGTCCAAACCTTTTCTTTAATGTTTTCCTAATTTAAACTAACTACAGATATGTTTTATAAGAGTGCAGTCACTCATTTATAAAAGTATGTTTTCACAATAAATGTAAGAAGGATAAAAATTATGATATTTATAGAAATCTCACTGGGAGCTTCTGGGGACCCCTTCATGCATTAATGTTAATCCAAACACTCATGGATCCTAGGGTTAACATTCAACCTACTAACCTCGACTATCATGGATGGCAACACTACAGTGGTTTGAAAGTAAGAAGGCAGGTGTAGGTGTGTGTGTGTGTGTAAATAAGAGAGGGAGAGAGGGGGAGAGGGAGGGAGGGAGTGAGGGAGGGAGGGAGGGAGAGAGAGAGAGAGAGAGAGAGAGAGAATACTTTATGGTGTCACCAGTGTACTTTCTGTCGTTGGTCTACACTTCAACCATTGCCTACCTTTGTAACTGGTGACACAGGGGTAAACACCATACTGAGACACTGTTTCTGTTTTGGCTCTCCACAGAAAACACTACAGCTGTTGTTTTATTACATAAACTTTTCATTTTTGCTTCATGATACCTATACTGAACATTACAGAGGGTAAGTGCTTTTATAATACCTAAACTAACATGAAATTCAGCATTAAGCATTTTATTTGCATCCTAAAGTGCATGTAATTGACAGATGCAACAGAATTATACAATTATCTGGAGTGTCATGCAGTACACTGCCCCTTCCCACCAGCCCTGGATCTACAATATTTCCAAACTGGGGCAAAAACTTGATAATGACACCACCTCCCACTGAGCATTTGAGATAGGACACCAAAGATTAATGTGTTAAAGGAAATGTATGGCATGTTATTTGTTATTAAGTTGTTCAAAGTGTAGTGCTATGCCTCTTCACACAGTATTCTTCTACCAAACATCATTGTATTTCACTCTATGAAATTAAAATGTGTATATTTTGTAATGGAAGCCATTAAACTTATATTCAGGACACTGGAAATTAAAATGTTCAGTGGTGCCTCTCCTGGTCCCAGTTGGCTGATTTGACATCCTATCCCACTTGAAAAAGGACTCACAATTAATACTTGGTGGGATTATTTGTGACCAGGAGTATAAGAACTCTTAAGAAAATTTGCAATCTTTATTGGCTATTAGCCAATACCTTTCTCTTTTAGATAAGAGACAAGCAAGACAGTACACATTCCTTCAATCCTTAGGCCAAGCACTTTTTTTCTCTCTAATCTTGCCACAGCTTTACATGGCATGCTTTCCTTTCTGGAAAACAATCTATCACCTCAAACTTCATCAAATATTTTGCTACACAAAAAATCAAAACGTTCTTGTCTAATAGTGTAAAAACTGTTAATACAAATAGAGCCAAGACTGGTGTGCTTTCTCAATTTGATTACGTCTATTTTGTTACTGCCTGATAGATAAAATGAAACAGGCCTTCCAAATATTGCAGCAATTGTAACACACACCAAATAAACAAGACTGTTTTGGCACAAATGGCTATTTTTTATGTCCCTCATTTACATAAATAACACGACAGAACACAATTCACAAAATACCAATATTGAATGCCTACTAGGCCTACTACAAGCAAAAAATTTCACATTTCATTCATACACTCCAGTTTCTTAAGCATGAGATCAAAAATTAGTATTATGAAATTTTTATATAAATGTGGAATCATCATATTCTTCCATACAATTTGTGTGCTGTCCCTGTTTTTTCTCCTTCCTTGTTCTAACAATCAATCTTGTCATCACTAATTCTGTAACTATTCCTGCCATTGTCAAAACTTATTCTCTGGTTGACTTCACTAACTCTGCCAGAATCACAGGTTCAGGTACCCACGTTTATTCTCCAGTTAGGCATTATTATGTGTTTGTATGATGCGTTTTCCACACTATTCCGAGAATAGAACTTAAAGTTGCTGCTAACCTAGGACTGTACAACTAGTAGTGTAGCGATCTGGCAAAAATTTTCTGTAAAAATTTCATTTTCTTGGATACACCACGAAGATAATATGTAAGCTTTCTTGAATGTTATCCTGTTAGTCACTTATTTCCACTCTGATAATCTCACTCTATGAATTCCACTAGTAATTATAACAATGCTGATCATGCGATCACCCAATCAACCATATAAACAAACAGCAATTGGCATTCACCCATTTCAGTTTATTCAGCTCAGTTCGTATAGCCCCATCCCCTTTTGTCTATGGGAAAGTTTTTTATTTATAGATGCGATGGGGATCCCCCTGGCAGAGACATCATGTACACTATACATGCATACAAAAATCAACTTATGACTCATTCAGAAATCAACTTAGAATGTATTCAAAAATGTTCAAAAACCAACTGGGATTTGTGTCAAAATCACAGGACTAATTGAAGGAGCAACATGTGCTGGACGATAGGCACTTTATGAAACAAGGTTTTTTTCTTCAAGGATATGAATTTGGTGCCTCCTGAAATTGCTGCCCAGGAAAGATACTCTGGTTTGCTCCCCACCAGATACAGGCCTGCTTACCACGGCGTATCAGCCCATCATTTGCCTTTTTATGAGCACACCATTATAATATTCTCAATTTTTGAAAACTGTTCTACCACCTTTATTCCAGTCAAATTGCTATGTGTGAAATATCATCAGAACTGTAACACTGTGTAACTGTGAGCACATAGCAAGCAAACACAACCTAAAATCATATGTGCTTGAGATATCCCTGTATGCATGTAACAAGGAAAAAGGCAACTGTAAAACTGACTCATTCCATATAATAGTGACGGGACACAATTATGATCCATGAACCATTCAAATAACTAACTAATTAATTAGTACAGCAACACCAAAAACTTGAGATTCAACATGAATATCACTCATTTCCAGTTACATGAACATGTCAACTCCTTGCTATCCACACCCTACTCCTCTACTCCTGCCTCAAAGGTCATCTGATCTCATAGTATCTCTTTTTTTCTGTCACAGGGTTGTTAAGGACTTCGTCTATGTGCCTCCCCACAGACTGTGATGTTGCATAATACCAGCAGTGAATGCTGTAGCTAGAGACACACTTGAAACAATATGAGTGTTGTCTCGATGCTTGTCCTGCATCTGGTGGGGGAGCACATTGAACATTGGTAAGAGGTAAATGAAAACTTTGATCTTAAATTTAATTGTAAGAAGTACCTCAATCTTGTATGTGCCTACATGTAAAAGTTATACCCTTTGCAAAAGTTGAAATTCCCCCTAAGTTTCAACCTTTATTCAAGTAGAAGATATAGTAGTGTGAAATCAGATGAATCTTTATGAAACACCATGAATATTTTTCCAGATAGTAAATCAAACACAGAGCAAGTTTTGTTGAAATTGCTCCAGCCTTTACAGAGTTATGATTACATGTCGGCATTTTATCATCCCCATTCCAAAATTTAGGCATTCTAGGGTAGCTTCCCCACATTATTGCCTCAAAACAAACACATGCAATTCTGTGCTACTCAGGCCTGACCATGCCATTAGAAATAATGCATGAGGGTAAATCAATAAACGGAACAGAACATTCAAGGTTCTTAGGTGTTTATATTGATAAGAACCTGAACTGGAAGTTACATGTTTCATATCTTAAACCTGTTCTCTGCAAAACTTTTGTATTACAAGTAATATCACACCATGGGCATGAAACTGACAAAACTTTGATTTACTTTTTCCTGTTTTCATTCACTAACACTTTATTGCATCATATTCTGGGGTAAGTGTTAGTTGTAAAGAAGCAGGTAATAAGAACAATATGTGGGGTCCACTAAAGAACCTCTTTTAGGCAGTTCTTTAAGCAATTGGGGATACTGTCAACATCCTCAAAGTACATTTTCTCCCTTATGAAGTTAATTGACAACAATCAATAATAGTTTTAAAAATGGGCATTCATATGTACTAGAAGGAGAAACAACTTCCACTACACATCACACACCCCTTAATGTGGCACAGAAAGGAATTAGGTATTTAGCCATAATAATCTTTGACCATCTATGTAGTGATGTAAAGAACTTAATACATAACACAGTCAGCTTCAAACATAAAATGAAACCACATATGCTTGACAGCTGCTTCAACTCCACAAAAGAAATTCTGAGTGTTTATTACATTGTGTGTGTGTGTGTGTGAAAATGTGACTCATGCCGTTTCATATCAATACGTCATGATTATTATCAATGGAACATGTAAATAACTAAGTTATAAACAAGAAAAATAATAAGAGAGAAAATGGCTAAGCAAAGAGGGCAGCATTATATGTAGTGATGGTTTCACATACATCAATAACTTGGGAAAAAAATTAAGTGTATCCATCAGTTGTTTGTGCAAATTAATTTCATGAACCAATGAAAACTGTGTTGGTTGCCTACTGACAAGACTAATGTCAGAGCACAAATCAGGTGTAAGAGTTATGGTTATTTCATACTCCCTTCATAAATAAAATCCAGGCACAACAAAAGTAGCCATTTATATTAGTTTTTGTTACAATAAAAAATTTAAAGCAAAACATTCTCATGATATCTTACTTGTTAAACTCAAATTCTATGGTGTACAAACTCTGCAATGGCGGTAATTATATATTATCTAAAAACTAGGAAACAGTTTGTCTATGTGAGAAAAAGGCACTCACAATTGCAAGAAGTTAAAATGGGGTTCCCACAAGGTTCTGTCATTGTGCCATTCTTTTTATAATTACGGCCAACGATTTACTCACTGTGTTCCCAACTTTGTTATTTGTTGTGCTGATGACACAACTTTGCTAGCTCAACATGAGAACACATTAGTTCTGCAAGATGGCGTGGAAGCAGCACTAAATTGTTTCTCATGAAATACTCTGTTTTGTAGTCCCAATACAAACGAGCAAATTATGCTAGGATTGTAAAAAGAGGAAGAGGTGAATGCAGTTAAAATTCTAGGAATTCACATAGACTCTAAGTTAACTGTGGAAAAACACATCAACCAATGTTGTTGTTGTTGTGGTCTTCAGTCCAGAGACTGATTTGATGCAGCTCCCCATGCTACTCTGTGCAAGCCATTTCATCTCCAAGTAACTGCTGTAACCTAGAGCCTTCTGAATCTGTTTAGTGTTTTCAGCTCTTGGTCTCCCACTATGATTTTTACCCCCACGCATCCCTCCAATACTAAATTGGTGATCCCTTGATGTGTCAGAATGTGTCCTACCAACCAATCCCTTCTTCTAGTCAAGTTGTGCCACAAATGTGTCTTCACCCCAATTCTACTTAGTACCTCCTCATTAGTTATGTGATCTACCTATCTAATCTTCAGCCTTCTTCTGTAGCATCACATTTCAAAAGCTTCTATTCCCTTCCTGTCTAAACTATTTATTGTGCATGTTTCACTTTCATACATGGCTACGCTTCATACAAATACTTTCAGAAAAGACTTCCTTACACTTAAATCTATAATCAATGTTAATAGCCAGTCTACATTTTATATCCTCCCTACTTCAACAGTCATCAGTTATTTTGCTTCCCAAAAAGGAAAACTCATTTACTACTTTAAGTGTCTCATTTCCTAATCTGATTCCCTCAGCATCACCTAATTTAATTTGACTAAAGTCCATTATCCTCATTTTGCATTTGTTGATGTTCATCTTATATCCTTCTTTCAAGACACTGTCCATTCCATTCAACTGCTCTTCCAGGTCCTTTGCTGTCTCGGACAGAATTACAATGTCATCAGCAAACCTCAAAATTTTTATTTCTTCTCCGTGGATTTTAATTCCTACTCCATATTTTTCTTTTGTTTCCTTTACTGCTTGCTCAGTATACAGACTGAATAACTGTCTCACTCCCTTCTCAACCACTTCTTCCCTTTAGTGCTCCTTGACTCCATCTTGACTACCATCTGGTTTCTGTACAAATTGTAAATAGCCTTTCGCTTCCTGTATTTTACCCTTACCACCTTCAGAATTTGAAAGAGACTATTCCAATTAACACTGGCAAAAGCTTTCTCTAAGTCTACAAATGCTAGAAATGTAAGTTTGCCTTTCTTTAACCTATCTTCTAAGATAAGTCGTAGAATCAGTGTTCGCTCACATGTTCCAACATTTCTACAGAATCCAAACTGATCTTCCCCAAGGTCGTCTTCTACCATTTTTTCCATTCGTCTGTAAAGAATTTGTATTAGTATTTTGCAATCATGACTTGTTAAACTGACAGTTCAGTAATTTTCACACCTGCCAGCACCTGCTTTCTTTGGGATTGGAGTTATTATATTCTTCTTGAAGTCCTAGGTTATTTTGCCTGTCTTACACATCTTGCTCACCAGATGGAAGAGTTTTGTCATGGCTGGAAGGCTATCAGTTGTTCTAATACACTCCTGGAAATGGAAAAAAGAACACATTGACACCGGTGTGTCAGACCCACCATACTTGCTCCGGACACTGCGAGAGGGCTGTACAAGCAATGATCACACGCACGGCACAGCGGACACACCAGGAACCGCGGTGTTGGCCGTCGAATGGCGCTAGCTGCGCAGCATTTGTGCACCGCCGCCGTCAGTGTCAACCAGTTTGCCGTGGCATACGGAGCTCCATCGCAGTCTTTAACACTGGTAGCATGCCGCGACAGCGTGGACGTGAACCGTATGTGCAGTTGACGGACTTTGAGCGAGGGCGTATAGTGGGCATGCGGGAGGCCGGGTGGACGTACCTCCGAATTGCTCAACACGTGGAGCGTGAGGTCTCCACAGTACATCGATGTTGACGCCAGTGGTCGGCGGAAGGTGCACGTGCCCGTCGACCTGGGACCGGACCGCAGCGACGCACGGATGCACGCCAAGACCGTAGGATCCTACGCAGTGCCGTAGGGGACCGCACCGCCACTTCCCAGCAAATTAGGGACACTGTTGCTCCTGGGGTATCGGCGAGGTCCATTCGCAACCGTCTCCATGAAGCTGGGCTACGGTCCCGCACACCGTTAGGCCGTCTTCCGCTCACGCCCCAACATCGTGCAGCCCGCCTCCAGTGGTGTCGCGACAGGCGTGAATGGAGGGACGAATGGAGACGTGTCGTCTTCAGCGATGAGAGTCGCTACTGCCTTGGTGCCAATGATGGTCGTATGCGTGTTTGGCGCTATGCAGGTGAGCGCCACAATCAGGACTGCATACGACCGAGGCACACAGGGCCAACACCCGGCATCATGGTGTGGGGAGCGATCTCCTACACTGGCCGTACACCACTGGTGATCGTCGAGGGGACACTGAATAGTGCACGGTACATCCAAACCGTCATCGAACCCATCGTTCTACCATTCCTAGACCGGCAAGGGAACTTGCTGTTCCAACAGGACAATGCACGTCCGCATGTATCCCGTGCCACCCAACGTGCTCTAGAAGGTGTAAGTCAACTACCCTGGCCAGCAAGATCTCCGGATCTGTCCCCCATTGAGCATGTTTGGGACTGGATGAAGCGTCGTCTCACGCGGTCTGCACGTCCAGCACGAACGCTGGTCCAGCTGAGGCGCCAGGTGGAAATGGCATGGCAAGCCGTTCCACAGGACTACATCCATCATCTCTACGATCGTCTCCATGGGAGAATAGCAGCCTGCATTGCTGCGAAAGGTGGATATACACTGTACTAGTGCCGACATTGTGCATGCTCTGTTGCCTGTGTCTATGTGCCTGTGGTTCTGTCAGTGTGATCATGTGATGTATCTGACCCCAGGAATGTGTCAATAAAGTTTCCCCTTCCTGGGACAATGAATTCACGGTGTTCTTATTTCAATTTCCAGGAGTGTAGAATGTTGTCTACTCTTGGGCCTTGTTTCAATTTAGGTCTTTCAGTGCTCTGTCAAATTCTTCATCATTTAGATTTAGATTTAGATTAGTTTTTCGTTCCATAGATCCGTGCTGAGGAGATCCTCGTGGATGTGGAACATGTCAATTTATTATTATTTTTTTTAAACTGAAATAACAATACTAATAGTATGAATATATACAATACATCATTTGTTTCTATTAAAAAATTCGTCAATGTTGTAGAAGGAGTTGGCCACTAGTAAGTCTTTCAGGCTCCTTTCAAACTGATCTTTATTTGTAACTAAATTTTTTATATTTACTGGCAAATTATTGAAGATGAATGTTCCTGAGTAGTGGACCCCTTTTTGAACTAAAGTAAGTGCTTTTAAGTCCTTGTGCAGATCATTTTTGTTCCTGGTATTGTATGTATGAACTGAGCTGTTTGTTGGAAAAAGAGATACATTATTTAGGACAAATTTCATTAATGAGTAAATATACTGAGAGGCAGTAGTTAGTATACCCAGTTCTTTGAAGAGGTTTCTACAGGACGTCCGTGAATTTACTCCACAAATAATACGTATTACATGCTTTTGGACTCTGAAAACTTTTGTTTGACTTGAAGAGTTACCCCAAAATATTATACCATATGACATTATGGAATGAAAGTAGGCAAAGTATGCAAGCTTTTTCATTTTTATGTCGCCTATGTCTGCTAACACTCGAATTGCAAATACGGATTTGTTAAGGCGTTTCTGCAGTTCTGTGGTGTGCTCTTCCCAACTGAATTTATTATCAAGTTGTAATCCCAGGAATTTAAGACTGTCAACCTCTTCTATCTACTCTTCTTCGTATTTTATGCATATGCTGGGTGGAAACCTCTTACAGGTTCTGAATTGCATATAGTGAGTCTTTTAGAAGTTTAATGTCAGTGAGTTGGCTTTAAACCATTTATTAATATCCATGAAAATATCATTAGCAGTTCTTTCTAGAACTACACTTGACATACTATTTATTGCAATACTTGTGTCATCTGCAAACAAAACGAACTCTGCTTCTGGCAGTGTAACTGATGAGAGATCATTAGTGTACACAAGAAAAAGCAATGGCCCTAAGATGGATCCTTGTGGGACACCATATGTAATTTCTTCCCATTCTGATGATGACTGATGACTTAATTCACTAGTCATCATCATCAACATCATCATCATTAGCCAACTCAATCATTAAATGAGGTGGCCTCTTCGGGTCATGGATTCAGATAGGCTTTCAGCAGTCCTCTCCAAGTGGAACTGTCTTGGGCAGTTCTCTGCCAGGTGCTAACAGCGATCTTCTTGATATCTTTGTCCCATCTGTCCAGTGGTCTTCCTCTCAGCCTCCGATGCTCTCTCGGACTCCACTCCAAGTACGAGCGTCATCCATCTACTACCTTTTCTTCTTGCGACGTGGCCAGCCCACAGCCATTTCAAGGAGCCTATTGTCTCTATGATGTCCTTAACCTTCATCACATATGGGATGTCATCTGCCCTTTTCCTATCCTTTCTTGTATAGCCCAGCATTGATCTTTCCATCTCTCTCTGTGCTGTCCTAAGTTTCTCTTTTGTAAATGAGTTCAGTGTCCATGACTTGCAACCATATGTCAGCACAGGAAGAATGCATTGATCAAATACTGTTTTCTACAGAGTTACTGGTATTTTTGATCTGAATACTGTTGAATTCTTCCCAAATGCTTACCAGCCAAGTTGTAGATTTCTGGCCTTAAATCTCCCTTTGTATTTATAATTTGGCCAAGGTAGATATATTCACTGACCTCTTCTAATGGACTGTCCTTGACTTGCACATTTCCAGCTGGTACACATTTTTGGACATTACTTTTGTTTTGGAAAGGTTCACGTTCAAGCCAACCAACTGCCATTCCAATGCATAATTTTGTAACTAAGTTTTGGAGCTCTGTGAAGTCATTGGCCAGTAAGGCAATATCAACAGCAAATCTCAAGTTGGTAAGCCTTCTTCCATTAATTCTAAATGCCTTACCTTACCAGCTCAGCTTTGACATAGCCATTTCCAGTACAGCCGAGAATAGTTTTGGGGAGATGGAGTCTCCTTGCTTGATGCCCTTCATGATGTGGAATTCTTGAATTGATTCGCTGATATTAACATAGGCTGAAGAAGTTTCATAGATATTGATGAGCACTTCGATGTATGCTGCTCCCCCTCCTTGCTCACTCAAAGCTTGGAGGACAGCTATATTGCTAATGGAGTCAAACACCTTTTCAAAATCAACAAAGGCAATGCAGACAGGCTGTTGGTATTTCTTTGCTCTGCTTATCACTTCACTAATGATCAGAATGTGGTCAATAGTGCTAACATTCTTCATGTAGTATCATATCTCCCATTTCATCTTCATCTATATCCTCTTCCATTTCCATAATATTGCCCTCAAGTGTATCACCCTTGTATAGACCCTCTATATACTCTTCCCACTTTTCTGCTTTCCCTTCTTTGCTTAGGACTGGTTTTCCATCTGAGCTCTTGATACTCATACAGGTGGTTCTCTTTTCTCCAAATCAACCATGCCTGTACAAGATTATCTTGAGTTACTTATTTAATGTAGAAACTGAGAGGCTTTATAACAAAAGAATGCTTAAGAGTTATTTATTTTGGATTCTTTCAGTCACATATAATGTATGGACTGCTGATAGGGAGACTTTCTCTTCACATCAGTGAAATTCTAAACATTCAACAGAACATGGTAAGGGCAATGAGCAATGCTGGCAGATCAGAGCACGTTCAGCTACTATTCATATAGCTCAAAATATTAACAGTCATTAACCTCTATATACACATCTCATCACTGTATGTGAAAAAACAATATAACAGATTTCAAAATGAGGGAAAATATACACCATCATAACACTAGATGCAAAATAAAATTAGATATACCTAGGCACAGGCTGGCAAAAATGGAGAATTCCCATCCAATCAATAACTTAAGAATATTAGATAAACTTCAATTTTCTGTTTGGTCAGTCCACATAACTAGCTTCAGAGGCAAAGTATTAAAACGGCTACTTACTAATCCTGTTTATGATATACTGGAATTTAAGAATATAAAATCAACTAACATTAATTTTTAAGTTTTTATTATGTGACATGACTGAGTGAATTTATTAATTATTTTATTGTTACTCCTGTCATTTCTAGTTCTATTTGGAATGTGTAAAGCTAATTTAGTTTGTAAGGTACTATTGAAGGAAAATGTAGCATGCTATCAATGTAAAATGCCTATTCCACCACAGGTGGTCAATGGTAAATAAAGGATCTGAATCATTCATTGTATATAAGTTCTTATTAATTATATATTATTTTAGTTTTTTGTGTAAGATGTAACATTACCATATTTTACAACCATTAATATTTTGATTCTAACAGGTATCACAATTATACACATAATATACCTTGTCCAATTATAAAAATCAATATTCATCATAATAGCTCTGTATATTAGTCCATTTTGCAGTAGTGTATTTTCGGCATCTTGTGTACTTCCAGCAAGCAGTGACACTTCAGCTACTTTAGCAGCTGCAACTGGGATTTCCTGAAAAAGAAATTTAATTTTCTAAGTAGCCTCAAAGGGGTGAATTTTGAAGTTATATTATCCAAGTATAGCACAAAGAGAAATACGTGAAAGATAACAAATGGAAACATCAAAGTTGATCCAAATATTACTGCAATTCTCATATTTTATAAAACACTTTATTCATTCATTGGTCAGTCCACATAACTAGCTTCAGAGGCAAAGTATTAAAACGGCTACTTACTAATCCTGTTTATGATATACTGGAATTTAAGAATATAAAATCAACTTTTTTTTCTTTTCAATATACTCTGATTGTTGCCAGCATCATATATAAGATGATGTGACTTACCATACGAAAGCGTTGGCAGGTCGATAGACACACAAACAAACACAATCATACACACAAAATTCTAGCTTTCGCAACCAACGGTTGCTTCATCAGGAAAGAGGGAAGGGGAGGGAAAGACAAAAGGATGTGGGTTTTAAGGGAGAGGGTAAGGAGTCATTCCAATCACGGGAGCAGAAAGACTTAACTTAGGGGGAAAAAAGGACAGGTATACACTCGCGCACACACCCATATCCAACCACACATACACAGACACAAGCAGACAAATGTCCCCAATAGGGTCTTCTTCATCATAATCAACTTAGAATCGGTCACATGGGTGATTAAACTTGGAAATTTTATATAAAATGTTGCCAAACAGCCAACTTAAACCCCTTATATAAGACTAAAATAAATGGTATAAAGGAGACTCTTTATATATAATTTCCACATCTCATCAAGATTGGAAAAATGTCATACTTTCATGGTTCTTTTCAGCTTCAGTAGTATTAGGAAATCACAGGTGGTCATGTCAGTTGTTTTATGGTTTTGTTTTTAGCCAAAATTTCATGATTTAGTATCAAATTGTGGTGCAACTACCATCAATTGTTCTGTCACTAATGAGGAAATTTTCTTCAGATTACTTCATGAAAATGGTGTAGAACTTCCAGGTGGTACCCCTTATTAAGCATGCAATCAAATGTTAATGAGCAGAACCCTTACTTTTGATCGAAGTTGATGAGTTTATTCCAGTTTTTAAAGTATGGCACATGGAACCACCAAAAGCTGTTGTGATATTTACTGTAATGACAGATTTCAAGCTCTTGCAGGTCACCACCTGATAATTGCTTAACCTACACAGATTGCAACAAGCAGGTATTTCAGAATTATGAGGTCTATTCAAAAAATTCTGGAACTTTGTCCACAGTATTTTTCTATGCTTATCTTTTACTTATTGTGCATGGTCTCCTTTGAAATACTCTCCTCACAACTGGTACACTGCTCCCAACATCATTCCCACTTCCGGAAGCAGTCTTGGTACACCTCCTGGTGGAGTGTGTGAAACACCGTCTGCAAATTTTCTTTTATCTCATCTATCATTGTAAACCTCTGTCCTTCCAATGGGGTTTTCAGCTTTGGAAATAAAAAAGAGTCTGCAGGAGCCAGGTCTCAAGAGTACAGAGGATAAGGCAGCACAGTGATTTTGTTCTTTGTGCAATGGTCACACACCAACAGGGATGAATGTGCAGTTGCGTTATCATGATGCAAGAGCCATGAATTGTGTCACACCACATTTCAGGCTGTTTCCCTCTCACATTTTCTCGGAGGCATTGCAATGCAACCCGATAGTACCATTCATTAACAGTTTTTCCCTGTCACACGAATTCATGATAAACTAAACCTTCAGTCACAGGAAACAATCAGCAGGGCTTTGACATCTGATATGACCTGACAAGCTTTTTTTGGTCACGGAGAACCTTTCCCGATCTATTGTGAAGACTGAACCCTGGTCTCATCATCATAACCATAGACACACATCTCAGCATCAGTTATGATATCTTAAGGAACATCTCATTCTCGTTTGTGTGATCCGAAAGCTCTTCACAGACTGTGAGGCGTAGGTCTTTCTGGTCTTACCTCATGAGCCATGGGACAAACCTGGCAGCAAAACAATGTATTCCAAGATGCTGTATTAGGATTTCGTGATACGATCCAACTGAATTGCTACATTTTTCTGTGATCTCTGAGACAGTTAGTCTTTGATTGGTATGCACAATTTCGTTGATGTTCCTGACATGAGCACAATCGGTAGGCATTGAAGGGCGTTCTGAATGAGCGTCATCTTTAACTCCCGTCCAGCCATTTTTAAAGATGTGACCCATTCGTAATACTGAGTACGGCTTAGCACTCAGCACTGTAGGCTTTTTGCATCATTTGAAGTGCCTCTGTAACAGTTTTCTTAAGTTTCACGCAAAATTTAACACAGGCGTGTTGCTTCTCTAACTCATGTCATCTTGAAATTCGCAGACTGTGTGACACAGTGTTCTACACAATAAAGCACAATAACTAACATCCATACAACAATGAAACGTCCAGCAGCTACACACAGGCATATGCAGGGATGCCAACTGCATTTTGCTCCAAAAATTATGAATAGTCTGGAATTTTTTGAACATATCTCGTATACTACCCTGTCCAGCACGAGTAGCTTGGTACGACCACCCATTTGGCAACCAATGGTGTTACTGAAGTAAAGGATATAATTTCAGCATTATGACATGTTGACTACCTGAGGACATGACAGGCCAGGGCATTTGTAAATAGTGCCCACCCAGCCAGTAAAGGAATCAAGTTAATTTCCATTCTACACCTACATCAATACTCTGCAAATTACCGTGAAATGTATAGCAAAGGTTACTCCCAATTGTATCGGTTATTATGGTTTCTTCCAATTTCATTCACATATGGAGTGTGGGAAGAATTATTGTTAAACTTCTCTATGCATAATGTAAAATAGTCCATTCTTAGCCCCGTTGGCAGCCCTGTGCCAGGTGAGCCAAGTCAGTATTGCACTCTTTTAAAGATAAGTTATTTAGACTGTAATAACAATTTAGCACAGATTACTCATAAATACATTTATTGGTGTTTTATAAGCTTACTTTTAAATGATTTACTTTTCTTGATGTATTACAACAGCAAAAATGAAAAGATCTTTAAGTTGTAGTTATGTTTTTGTCTACATTTTGGTGCAGTAACTTTAGACACTCTTCTTTAATGTTCTTTTTACTTTCAGCAATTTAAGTAGAGCATATCCCTTCATTATTCAGTTCATATTTTCAGAACATAGTGTAAATTTTAAGCTGCCTAATTCAGGAACTTTACAGAAGTAGTTTGTTTACAAGCAGTTGCATACTGGCCAAATTTTTGTAAACGTGTTTTCTTGTTTACCAGTAAAATAACTGACTTATTCTTATTAAAGTATTAATTGACCATGAATAAAAAGTGCCCAACTTGCTATACAATTGTTAGTTCAGATATAATGTGATGGATGCTGTAGCTTTTTTTCCATTGAGATGACTGTAGCGGTGTGGGAATTCGGGAAGGAAATCAAGCATAACAGTGGTTTTGTAGGATATGCAGTACAGATAGGAAGACAGTGGTACAAGATGTGAAACTGCTGCCCTTCTGGCTGAATTAGTTATGGTTAGAAAAGATCTGGAAAGGTTAAGGAGGCAGAATGGTAAAGAGAGGTGGAAAGTGACACTGACTAATGGAAGAAACAGGCTTAGAACTTCATTTGAAAGCTTTGTGGTGAATTTGAAAAATGTTTCCCCTGTTGTTTCAGTTATTTAGAAACTGAGGAGCCTGAGGTAGATGTTGTTATAGACAGGGCACAACATTAAGCAATAGATTGGAAAGTAAGAATGTAGGGAAGTCGGTAAAGAGAAAGAAAGTTTCGCCGTTGTTAGAGGTGTAGGCCAATGTTTGCAGAACGAACTAGGATTGGAATACCATGTCACCACCATGTTTAAACCTAGTACTGGACTGGGCAAGGTGGCAAGAGGATTTAGGATCACTTTGTAAGGATGATGAATTAGACTCATCAATCCAGGTGACACAATCTGTCTCTCTGAACATCATGTATACTCTGGTATATGTGTATGGTATGTGTGTGTGAGTTGCGTTCATGTGAGTGTGTGTTTGTCATTTAATTTTGATGATGGCCTTACCGGCTGAGAGCTATATCTGTGACAGTTTTTTTTGTTGTGCCTGTCTGCAACTCAGCATCTCTGCTATATGGTGAGTAGCAACTTTCCTTTTCACAATATTGTTACATTCCATCTTGGATTTTCCACTGTCTGATACACTGGTATAGATGTCTTAATTGTTACAGGATATAGTTTAGCATCTCAGTTCCGTAGAGCAGAAATGGAGAAAGGAGGAGTTGTCACATTGATCAGGAACTGTCATTAAAAAAATAAAAATAAAAATAAAAAAAATAAAAAAAATAAAAAAAAACAAAAACAAAAAACAAACACATGAACATCTGTAAATGATGACAAGAGCAACATATGGAAGCCTGTACAACAGAAGCAGAGTTTTCTAATAAATACTTCCTAATAGAAAGGGTATACCAAACACCTGCAGTTAATTTTAATGTGTTCATAAATCACCTTGAAGTTTATTGCCTATTTAACAATTTAAAAAGTTGTTGATTTCAATTTTATGGTAAATTTTCTTAAAAACTCTTCCAGTGAGAATTAATTGTAGTCAGTAACCTTAAAATACAATTTAGTTACTACTTCCCAACTACTCAAAGGCTTCTTGGATGACAACATGTAATTTCTTTTCTTGAATGTTAATACTGATCAGGATACAAAATCTTCTAAATATGAGTTCAATAAGCCAAAAATTGATTGTTTTAGGAAACTCTTCAAAGAAATGAACTGGAGTGTTGTATCCAGTACTGATGGCATGAATGGAAATTTGCTTACCGTATCTGAAAACTGTTTTCCCACAAAATTAGCCCACACTAAAGTCTACAAAGAAGCCATGGATTACTCACAATATAAAGATACCTTGTAAGACTTTAAGAGAACTATCTGTCAGTCAGAAACAGCTCTGATGTTGATGCTATAGCTCATTACAAAACATATTGCAAAATACTGAAGATAGGAATGCAAACTGTGTTGAAACATATAATTTTATTCATTCTTTTCTTATATGTAAGCTATATGTAAACTGAATGGGTTACAAACACTGGCAAAGATAAATTGATAAGTTGTTTTGTGGCAAGGATAATGTTTTGATACATCTGTATGAAACAAAATAAGAAGTATGCTCTTCAGTTTATTAATTGCTGTGTCTGCACCCATTTGTTCCTATAAGTGGTAGCATGCAGACATATGCTTGGATCTGTCATACCAACATCATTAAAAAATGTGTATTTCAACTGTACATTAAAAGTGGTATAAAAAGATATTCAGAAGGCATAATTTATTAGCACATTTAAGATGTCCACCCGCTGTCGAGATCCTGCATCAAGTGGTTCAGAGCAGACAAGAAGAATTTATGTGAACAATGGAGGAGCAATCCTGCATTGACATTGTCATAATCAAGACTACACACTATGGAATTAACGTGAAGCAATATGTAACACAAAATTATGAAAATTGACCTTGAGTATATTGATACTGAAGATCTGTTGCTACTGGTATCAGTTAAAGTTGAACCAGGATTGTGTACAGATTCATAAATTACCTTCAAATTTCTTTCAACTATTCTTTCCTATCAATTTTTCCAGTATTTCAAGCAATTATTAATTAATTTCCATTATCTCCCCCCACATATATCACTATTCAAAACATCAAGGCAAATGCATTATGAGAAAATTATGGTCACATCAGATAACAAAAAGAAGATAACATATTTTATGGGCCATAAGACATTACAGACTACAAGACGTCCTTAATTTTTAAGCAGTTTTTCAAAAAAAATAACATTTTTACCATTTTTATTAATAGATTTCAAAGCCATACTAAAAAAATTCTTTGTTTATAAAACCGAACTGAACTTTAAAATCAGTAAAAATTGTCACCTGAACTTTCTTCATTCTCATTGTTGTCCTCTTCATATATAACATGGTCTTCTTCACTGCCATCAAGAGCATTACTTATGATGCACTTCTTGAAAGATTTAATAATAATGTATTCTCTCATTCTAGGCCATGACTGTTTTATTGTAGGTCATTTTAAAGCTCCCTTCGGTGTGAATTCATGTAGGGTTTCATCCATCATCCATTTGTTTTAGTCTTCTCTTATATACACTTTAATAGTTTAATTATTGAGACATCAAGAGGTTGCAATTGTAAAGTAAGTCCTCCTGGAGTAAGAGCAAGCTCTGTATTTCCCCGTCTCAGTGTTCCCTTTCACAGAATTTTTCAAATGATTACTAAACTGATCCAGCGCAAGAAGAGAACTCTTCTTCAATAAAGCACCTTTCCTTCTCTCCAACACTCTGTTAATTCATAGTTTCACACCAGCCTCATCCATCCAACCCTTGTCATGTAAGTGAACAACACCACCTGGTGGTATTTCAGAAGGTTTTGGCATTTGTTTTGTGCTTGAAAATGGTCACTGGATTAAGTTTAGTACCATGAGCACAACATGAAAGGACAACGATGTAGTGCATTTTTGTCATGTCCGTGTGTTTTTATAGTTACTGTTTTTGCACCTTTCATGGCAACAGCTCCGTTACTCAGTACATCAAATATCAGAGGAGTTTTGTCCATTTGCCTCAGTTCCACAATGGTTTTCTTTCAATGTTGAATAATAAAGCAGTGGAAAGACAATATTTTCTCTCCGTATTCTTGTGGTACTTTCCGAGATATTTTGGTTTTGATTTGCATGCTAAGCCCATGATGCTTCATGAAACTGTAGCACCAACTGACTACACCCTTAAAGTCTGTTAGGTTCCACTGTAGTGCTAGCTTATTAGCGTGTACTTGAATCATTTTTGTATTAATTCCAATGCCATTTTGTCGATGTTCTTGAATCCATTTCGATACGTCATCTTCTATTTTTGGCCATTTTGCATTCAGTTCTTTATTTGCACATTTAGTCATCCTCATTTTTTTCCGTTCTCCATTACTAGCCGAACAATAGTGAATTACTTCTGCATATGCTATCACTTTCAATTTACAGCCCACATAATATGAATACCTTTTATTTTTTTTCTATTACGAAACTAGCTACTAACAAAAATATTGTACTGTTACTGATAACACAAATCGCTTTCAATTCATTTTCACTAGCACCACAAACTGCAATGACACATCATAGGCTAGACAATGTTCTGGGGTAGGTGAAGACAGTTTTAACAAGCAATCCTCAGTTCCTTCCAATTCATGTTCTTCACATCGTTGCACCGCATTGCTGCTGTTAGTTGATCCAACTGTTGCCAAATAGAGATAGGTTTCTTGTGATAGCAAATATATGACCATTTTTATAACGTGGGAATTTTAAATCAAATGCTGGACATTTTTATGTTAATTTCTGGTATAAAATGCACCTGAATTTTGGAGGCAATTTTTTGAAGAAAAATGTGAGTCTTACATGCTGCAAAATACTATAATATTGACCATAGCAAAGAAGAAGACAGGTAAAAACACAGATGAAGAGGAGCAGGTGGTATTAAGAGTAAATGATAGGTTGGTAACAGACCGTGGAGAGCTGAAAAACATGTTAAAGAGAATTTCATAAGTGTAAAGAAAGTTTAGTTTGAAAATTATGAATTATTTAGAAATAAAGGAGACGACTCACCAAAAGGCAGAAGTGCTGCATCATCGATAGGTTCACAAACACAAGGTATGGAGATTGGCTAGCTTTTGGAATGCTCTTCATTTCTCTAGCTGTAGGGATAACATGCACACAAACACACACACACTCCCATGTGCACCCTTGTTACTATATTGTGCTCAGTTGACTGACAGCTCTTTATAGTCCACAGTGACTGTACTGGGGTGAAATGGCAGTGTGGGGTGGGGTGAGGGATGGAGACAGGCAGGAGACAGGGAGGGGATTGGGGGGAAGAGTCTAGCAGTTCATGGGAAAATGGGGAGCCGCTGTGAGCTAGCTAGGGATGAAGGTAGAGATGGCAGATGGGTGGGCACATGATTTCATAGGCTACGGCAAGAGATAAAAGCACACAAATTAGGTGGGGATACAGGGGCAGTGCATGGTGTACATGCCCACACCCACCCACTCCCACATGCACATGCCCACTCATAACCGCATGCATACACACATGTGCATGCCACCCCCCCCCCCACACACACACTAGTAGGTGGGGGATGGGGGATGGGGGAGGACAGTGAGCTACCTTAGGTTTAAGCTAGGAAGGTTACAGGAGCAAAGGATGTGCTGTAACGATAGCTCCCATCTGCACAGCTTGGAAAAGCTGGTGGCAGTGTGGTGGATCCAGATAGCACGGGTTGTGAAGCAGCCACAGAAATCTCGCATGTTGTGCTCTGCTGCATGTTGTGCCACTAGGTGGTATATCTTGCTTTTGGTGACAGTTTGGCAGTGGCCATTCAGTCTAGTTGACAGCTGGTTAGTTGTCGTACCTTCATAAAATGCTGTACGGTAGTTGCAGCAGAGGTGGTATATAATATGGCTGCCTTCACAAGTGGCCCAACCTCTGATGGGGTAGGATAAGCCTGCGCTGGGAGTGGAGTAGGTGACGCTGGGTGAGTGAATTGGGTAGGTCTTGCATCTGGGTTTTCAACACGGGTATGATCCCTGTGGCAGGGGTTGGGTGTGGGAGTGGCAGGGGGGTGGACTAAGATGTTGTGGAAGTTGGGTGGGCAGCGGAACGTCGCTTTGGGAGGTTGGTTTGTAGAGTAAAGCGATTAAACTGCATGGTCATGAGCCCCTTTTTCCTTAGTCCCACAGGTCTAGGATTCAAACCATAGCCTAAAAGAATTCTTTCAGCTGAAATCTGGGGAAGGAACAAAAAACTAAATGGGGCTCACTGAATGAAAGAAAATGAAGGAAGCAAGCCAAAAGTGAAAACATTAACTGAAAGGGAAAAAGCGGAAGATGGTATTAAAACAATATAGTAGATGGCCTGGGCTGGCTGATAGCAAGAATAAAAAAGGATGTGCCACGCACTCTGCAACACACTAAAATCTTCAGCCTAAAAACACAGGACAAGAGAAACACAAATGGGGAAAAGATAAACATGAAGTCAAACAGCCAGCACCACAGAAGCGAGGATGAGTTAAAATGGAGGCAGGGTAAGGGCCTGGGAGAGAAGGCCTCATGCCCACCCTTACACCGAGTAATAAAAAAATGCCTCCAAAAGAAAAACAAAAAGCTAGATCATCCATTGAGGTATTTTCACCTAACACCATAGGTAGTGTGTCAGGAAGGTTAAAAGTCTGTCTCAGGATGGCTAAATCTGGACAGTGCAATAAGATGTGGACCACTCTCAAGTACAGCTTATGCAAAGCCAGCAAAGGGAAATGGAGTCCTTGTGAGAGGCTCACATTGAGGACTGCCACACATTCACTGTCTCCTTTACCTTGCATAACTTGTTCGGCAAAGTCAAGATGTGCCATTCCATATTCCAATGTCCAAAAAGTGGCAGCATAATACCAATCAAAGATCAGATTCCAGTATGATGATCTCCAGACTCGGTTTGCGAGTAGCCTCTTTCGCTAGCCTGTTGGCAAGTTCAGTTCCTGTGATTCTGACGTGTTCCGGGGTCCATACAAAGACTACTGACCATCCACATTGTTCAAGGATGTAAATGGACTCTTGGATGGCCATTAACACAGAAAGGTGAGGATAACACTGGTCAAGAGCTTGTAAGGTGCTCAAGTAGTCACTACAAATGAGGAAGGACTCGCTAGCACAGGATCAGATATGCTCTAGAGCACGAGAGATGGCTATCAGCTCTAAAGTGAAAACACTGCAGCCATTTAAAAAGTAGCCCCATTCAGACTGTGCCACATGAGCATAAGTGAACCCAATATGACCATCAAGCCATCTGTGTAAACTACCTCTGAACCATGTGACATGTACAGAATACAGAGAAACAGTTGGAAGAGGGTCGCAGGATGAATTGAGTCTTTTGGATCTTTTGAGAGATCCATATGAAGCTGTGGTTGAGGTATATGCCATGGAGATGTACGAGGGTGGACCCTGAGGAGAGGTGGTAGAGGGAAAGACTTGAGTTCAGTGAGAAGGGTCTGGTCATGGACTGCAATTGTAATCCCCAATTTGGGCCGCCATTGCAAGAGATGAATCATTGTGTTAAGGAAAAGGAAATGGTAATTCAGATGTTTAGGTGAGCTGTGAATGTGTGCAGTATAATTTGCAAGCAGTTGTTGTCATCTGAGATGCAGTGAAGGAACCCAGCTTCGACGAGTAGGCTGTTCACTGGGCTCGTTCAGAAAGCTCCCATCACAAGTCAAACTTTATAATGGTGTATAGGGTCCAGCATTCGCAATGTTGAGGGCGATGCTGAACCATACATCAGGCTCCTATAGTAAAAACAGGACTGTACAAGAGCTTTGTACAGGTACAACAGTGTAGGGCAATCTGCAGCCCAGTCCATGTGACTCAGGCACTGAAGAATGTTAAGGTGCTGCCAACACTTTTGCGTAAGGTGATGAAGAGGGGGAAGCCAAGTTAAGTGGACATAAAAAACCAGTCCTAAAAAGTGATAAGAGTCCGCAACATTAAGGAGGTGGTCATCAAGATAAAGTGCAGGTGAGCTGTGCGATGGTGACACAAGTTCATGACACAAGTCTTGGCAGCCAAAATGGGAAGGCCGTGGGTGAGGGTCCACAACTGTGCCACTCTTATGGTTCCCTGCTGTCAATGTTTAGCCACACCAATAGTAGACGAGCAAATGGAAATACAGAAGTCATCAGCAAATAAGCAGGGTGATACTGCGGACCCCACAGCTGCTAAAAACCATTAATGGCCACTAAAAGTTGTGGGACACTCAGTGCAGAACCATGTGGGACCCCATTCTCTTGGATATAGGGGAACTGTGTGGAGCACTGACTTGGATTCTGAAGGTGTGGAGAGACAAAAAATTCTGTATAAAAATCACGAGTGAGCCCCAGAGACCCTACTCATGCTATATAGTGAGGATGTGGTGTCACCAAGTAGTGTCATAGGCTTTTGTCAGGTCAAGAAAGACAGCAATAAGTGTTGATGGCAGGTAAAGGCCATTCAGATGGCAGACTCCAGGAATACCAAGTCATCAGTGCTGGAGTGACCTTGCTGAAAACCACCTTGGGACTCAAGGAGCCAACACAACTGCCAACTCACTATACATTGGAGCAGCTTGCATGGAATGTTATAGAGGCTAATAGGACAATAGCTATCCATGTCAAGTAGGTTCTTACCAGGTTTTAGCACTGGAACAATGATACTTTCTCACCATTGCAATAGGAATTCGCTGTCACTCCAGACGCCGTTGAAGACACCAAGGAGGTGACTCTGGTAACCAACTGATGGATGTATAATTATTTGGTGATGGATGCGATCTGGCCCAGGGGTTGTGTCAGGGCAATCTGCAATTGATCTGAGAATTTCCCAATCCCTAAATGGAGCATTGTATGGCTTAGGGTGGTGTGTAGTACAAGATAGGTGTTGTTGTTCCACTTGCTGTTTTAGGGTATGAAAGGCAGGGTGGTAATTCTCAGACACAGAGGTTAAAGCATAATGCTCAGCAAAACACTCTGTGATTAAGTCTGGGTCAGTATATGCATCTCCATGTGTCAGTATATGCAGCTCCATGTGTGAAAATCCCACGAACACCTGCAGGGGTCTGACATCTGTAAAGGCATGAAAGCTTAGTCCAAACCTGGGAAGGAGAGATTCGTGTTCCAGTGGTGGAGATTTACTGTTCCCACCACTCCTGCTTCTGTCTTTTGATTAGTTGACACAGCCAGACACAGAGCCATTTGAAGACAATGAGCTGCTCCATTGACAGGTGCTGCTTTTGACATTGTAGGGCCCACCTACAATCCCTAATGGCCACAGCAATTTCAGGCAATCACGAAGGCAATGTGTTCTACCAGGAGCAACCAGAGGAACAAAGGATTGCTGACTTAGCTGCAGAAACAATGGTTGGAGTAACATCTTGGATCACCACACAGATGTTACCAAGCAATGGAGATCCAATGGTTGTAGCCGAGATGAAAGGGACCCAGATCAGCCTTGGTCTAGAGGCCATCTGGGCAAGTGTCCAGGTGAGTGACACTGGGGGAGGGACTCGAAGAGTGGAAGATGGTCATTACCACACAAGTCATCATGAGCTCTCCAGTGGATGGACAGTAGAAGGCCAGGACTGCAAACAGAGAGATCAATGGCCGAGTCCGTACCATGTGCCACAGTGTAATGAGTGTGGGCACCTGTATTCAGGAGGAAAAGGGTGAGTTGAATTAGCAGATTCTTGACAGCTTTACCACAGCCAGAAAGTGTTACGAGCCTTAAAATCACCCAGAAGTAGAAAAGTTGGAGGACGTTGAGGAGTTAGTACAGCCAATACATGTGGTGGTACTTCACCATCTTGAGGAAGTTAGATGTTGCAGATGGTAATTTCCTGTGTTGTGCTCACCCTGATAGCCACAGCTCCTGAAGATGTTTCAAGGTACACAGGTTCACTATATATAGCAGTAAGAGCATATACACAGACTTTGCCTGACATCCTGTTACGATTTTTGTAATGTCCCCAATAGCCATGAAGGGTGGGGTTCCGCATTGCTGGAAACCAGGTTTCCTGAAGAGGGAAAAAAACAAAAAAAAACGTGTAATGCTCAAGAGTTGTCGTAACTCAACCAGCTGGGGGGAAAAACCAACTGCAATTCCACTGGAGATTGATGCTTTCTATAGTCTGGGAAGGCATGAACGGACCAAGGAGGCAGTTTACACCTCAGGGTCACCTGCTGCCAACTGTGAGGGCTTGTGGCCTCTGTGTCCGTTGGTTCTGAGTCTCCACAGAGCTCTAGGTCCTTGAGGGATGCTACAATCTCCACCTCACCTCAGAATTTGAACCTGCCAGAAGTGCTGTGGGGGCCACCAGAATCTCTTTCTTCTTGATAGATTTATTCTCTCTGGTCTCTCACTTCTCTTCCAGTTTCTCTGGCTGTGAGGGCTTCTCTGAGTTTGTCTCAGGAAACGATGAAGATTGTGAATCCCTATGACGAGCAGCTTGTGGCTCATTCAGCCACTGGTCATGTCCAGTTTCTCAGCAGCAGAAACCTTGGAAGGCAGTGTCCTGAGGGACCCCTTCCTTGCAAGTGGAGCCAGAGGAGGCTGATGTCCCCGATGGCTGGGGAGGGCATTGTTCCCAAAGTAGATGTTAAGGGAGCAATGGGAGGAGGAGTGTCCTCAAGCATCAAGGAGGCAGGCGTAGTCTGGCGACCCTGAGGATCTACTACATGAGGCACAGAAGGTGGGGTTACCATTGTAGGAGAGGGTGACATCATCATAGCTACAGCATATTATGAGATCATGGGCACGGGGTATAAGTGATCATACTTCTTTTTGCCCTCTGTGTAGGCCAGTCTGTCCAGGGTCTTATATTCCATTATTTTCCACTCTTTCTGAAAAACAGTGCATTTCCGTGAACAGGGCGAATGGTGCTCTCCACAATTTACACAAATGGGAGGAGAGGCACAAGGAATGTTCATGTGTGATGGATGTCCACATTACCAAGATGTGGGACTGACATTACATCGAGAGGACATGAGTCCACATTTCCAGCATTTGAATCGCTGCATATGGCTTAACATCACACTGGTATATCATCACCTTGACTGTTTTAGGCAATGAATCTCCTTCAAAGGCCAAGATGAAGACACTGGTAGCAACGCTGTTGTCCTTAGGCCCCCTATACATATGCCTGATCGACACCTCTCACTGTAGGTCAGTGCACAACTTGTCATCAGACTTCAAGAGGAGATCTCTATGGAATATAATCCCTTGGACCATGTTTAAGCTGTTATGGGCAGTGATGGAGACTGGGACATCACCCAGCTTGTCACAAGTGAGCAATGCATGTGACTGGGCAGGGGATGCTATCTGTATCAATACTAACCTGTTCTGCATTTTGGAGATTTCTGCTACTTCCCCAAACTTGTTCTCTAAGTTCTCTACAAACATCAGAGACTTTTTCATTAAAAAGGATTCCCCATTGGAACTTGCACAGACTAATTATCCAAGAGAATATGTCTGTCCATGATCTTTTGCCCTGCATTCCTCCTATGACGTTGCCAGGGAAGGGATTGATTTGGGGTCATATCTATCAGCATTGTACTGGCCTTTTCTGTTACTGAAAGGGTGTAGATCTTTCACAAGTCCAACATGGTTAACTCTGGGAGTAGGGCATAACATGAGGCCTTTCAATAGGACTGAAACTTCTGTGGGGCTGCGGATTTTGGTGGAGGGGTTAACAACAGTGTTCTGAGATTGTTTCTGCTCTGGGTTTTGTGGAGTGTTGGTAGGAGGTTTTGGAGGATTTTGTAGGCTGAAAAGGTCAGCTAGGCAGGGTCTGGATGTATGCGAGGTTGATGAGGAGGAACACTGAAGGTAGCATGGCTGCTGTATAGTGGTGCCCGAAGGCAGGATTAGGATGGCAGCAGGCTGAATAGCTTGTGGAAATGGTGTGTGGAATGTTCTTCTGGGCATTGGAGTGTCAGGATTTCAATTTGGGTGACGAAGTGTAGGTTGTGAGGACTGCATAGTAACAGTATTTTGCAGAGGGAGTGAAGGTGGTTAAGCAGTGCTCCTGTGCCACAGAAATGTGTTTTTGTACAACCATGTTTGTGAGGAAAGGAACTGGTGGAGTCTGAAAAGATGAGGGTCATTGTGGAAGTAGGGGTGGTATCCAGAAGTAGGGAGTTTTAGGGTTAGGCCATTGGAGGTGGGGGGATTCCAAGGCTTAGGCAGCATTTAAGAAACAGGATAAGGGACAGGGTTTTGGCTAGGGATAGCGAAACTTTTCTGAACTGGTGCAGATAAATACAGCAGGGATCCATTGTTGGGGGGTGGGGGTGGGGGTGGGGGGGGGAGGGGAGGGAGATAGTGCTGGGAAGGAAGTTGTTGTTGGAAGTGGCAAGTAAAGGTGTCAGGTGGTTATAGAGGGTGCTGAATAACATTGATGGGTGTAATGAATGAAAGGAATTGTGTTGGGGACAGGGGATAATTTTTTGACTGGGGTATATCTGATTAAGCATGATATATATTGCCAAGCACGTGAAATAAATTTAACTGCACATGATTTATTGTCACATGTAAGAGATAAAAATGAATTCAATATTTGTCAAGTTAGCTACTCTATCATAAAAACAAACAAACCCAACTACGAGAAAATGAAAATTAAAGAGTGGTCAGCCCTCGCCTTGTCAATTAAAGCCAAAAGTTAGATGATCTGGATTAGGGCCCAATTACCTGAATTGTGTAAACATAAAGAGGCATAACAAAAAGTTAGGCATACTGCAAAAGCATCAGAAGGTTAATGTAGTAAAACATAAGGATGGCATTGGACAACATCGTTTTTATGATAGGATATCTAACTTCACAAATATCGAACTGAGTGAGGATGAAAATACTTTGCTGAATAAAGGTTTCCTACATAACACCACTCAAAATGCTAATAATCGAACCATAACAAGAGTCATAGTTGAAATTAAAATGGTGTGTGAAGCAGCTAAGATGATGAAACTAGAAGTTGCAGACACAGCCATTAAAGTTAATAAAGCTTTATCCAGTCAGTGTAACTATTCTACTGCCGTTAATCACGAGAGTCATATCTTAAAAAAACCTTAATACAAAGTTGGAAAAAGAGAAGGCAATGGTCATTCGTGCAGATACATTATATGTAATCTGCTAACTCATAACGAGGTCAGTACTGCAGAATACACAGAATTAATAGAACTTTTAATATTTACATTAACTTATATCTTTTTTACATCCAATGGCAAAATGTAGCAACAAAAAATGGTCTTGGGATGGGTAACAGTCTGGCTGATACATTAGCATACTTTTTTATGAATGACTTAGAATGTAAGTTCTTTGCTAAATTTCTGCAACTAAATGACAAGACTATACAGAGTGAGTCATTAACTATTGCCACCTATAATATCTCCGAAAGTATGATAGAGGCTGAAAAGTTTGTGGGACAAAAGTTGCATGGGACAATGGGGGCCACAATCTGACGTTGGTTTTTTGTTGCCAGGTAGGGTCACTTCAAATATATGAAGGTAAACTTTGTTTTTTTAAATGGAAAGCTGTAGTTTGGTACTTATTTTCTGATAGTGGCTATCGAGATGAATCCAACGATGTGTAACAGTAAGGTCTTTGAAGGTCATCGAAGGTCACAAAGGTGGCATGAACATACATTTACAGAATGTGTCCGAAGTGATCACCATTGGTATCAATACAGTGCTGCAATCTCCTTATCATGGATTGAGTGGTATTCCTCATCACATCAGCACTTATCAAAGCACATGCTCTGACAATTCTCTCTCGCATATCTTCAGGTGCAGTTGGAACATCTTTAATGTCTTTTATGAATCCCCACAAGAAAAAATCCAGATGCGTCAAGTCTGGTGAACGAGCCGGCCACAAAAAACTCTTCTGCGTCTGATCCAACGATTTGAGAATTGTCTCTGCAACTCATTTCTAGCCATCAGCAAAAAATGTGCCGGACACCCATCATGTTGATACCATATTCTATCCCTTGTTCCTAGAGGTATTTCTTCCAATAACAGACCTAAAGTTTCTTGCAGGAATGTGGTGTACTTCCTACCATTAAGATTTCCTTCGATGAAATAGGGGCATATAATTCTGTCCTCCAGAATCCAACATGGATTTTCAGTTGCCCAGTAATGCATGTTATGCAAATTAACATTTCTATGGTTCATGAATTAGCCTCATCAGTAAATAAAATCAAATTAATAAACTGTCATCCCTCTGAATCTGAATTGAGCCCATCGGCAGAATTCAATGTGATGCATACAAGCTGTACCAGTTAATTCTCAGTGGAGACTGATATGGTAAGGATGATACATATTTATGGCGATGCAGAATACAAACAATACTCTGACTCATGCCAGATTCCCTTGCGATTTGACACGAACTAACACAAGGATCTCGAACCACAGTGGCAAGAGTATCAATTTCTGTTTCCATGTTAGTAACTTTCTTTTGCTGGATATGTTTCCGATGCATCACAGATCCAATTGTTCTCAATTTATCATACACATATTTAAATGTATGATGTGTAGGGTGAGTACACTGAGGATATCTTTCGGCGTTTAAGCCTCTAGCTCTCAATGAATTTCGTTGGCATTCTCAGTAAATGAGAAGCATATTGACTTGTTCTTTGAAGGAATACATCATTCACATTCGCTTGATTCAACAATACTTGTCTTACCATTTCTATTAGTGTCAAATGGTGTTTACATGTCTTCGGCATGTTAGATGGATACGCCATATTCGGCAAATATTTACAATTTGCATGATATACAAGGGAGAATTGTCAGAGCATGTGCTTTGATAAGTGCCAAAGTGATAAGGAATACCACTCAATCCATGATAAGAAGATAGCAGCACGGCACTGGTACCAATTGTCATCATTTAGAATACCTTCTGTAAATGGATGTTCATGCCACCTTTTTGACCTTTGTTGGCCTTCAAAGACCTTACTGGTACACATCATTGGATTCATATTGATAGCTGCTATCAGAAAATAAGTACCAAACTATAGCATCCCATTCAAAACAACAAAGTTGACCTTCATATCTCTGAAGTGACCCCCACCTAGCAACAAAAAACCAATGTCATATTGTGGCCCCCGTTGTTCTGCAAACTTTTCAGCTGCTATCATATTTTCAGAGATATTCTAGGTGGCAATAGTTAGTGACTCACCCTGTATATTATAAACATTATGTCGATGACATCTTGCTACCGTTAGAGGGTGACGAGAATGAGGTTACCACATTTGCTCAAGCCATAGGCAGCATCCACCAAAAAATAGCTTTTACTACAGAAGTAGAAGAAGCTAGCTCAATTAACTATTTAGAC
This sequence comes from Schistocerca nitens, assembly GCF_023898315.1. Lineage (NCBI taxonomy): Eukaryota > Metazoa > Arthropoda > Insecta > Orthoptera > Acrididae > Schistocerca > Schistocerca nitens. Next base: position 716,764,523 of record NC_064615.1, on the reverse strand, counting down.
CTTACTATTAAGAAAGTTGATAACAGACATAAATTTTTGATTTTCAGAAAAGCCTACATTTACAGATACTGTTACTGGTGCCAAATCATGCCATCCGCCATAACAGGGCCTTTTTCACCTCAATGATCCACAAACTATTTTAATTACCATGAAATATGCCAAGAACTTAGTATCTTAAAGCAAATTGCAGTAGCCAACGGTTATTCTGAAAATGATGTTATGTGCCCATACAGTATGATAAAAAACAGAATATAAATAGTATGCAGACCCATAATTAACCAGAAAAAAAGAAGTAATAAAGAAAAACTGAAAACTATTCCAATGAAATTTTATGGAAAAATTTCCCAGCAAATACAAAAGTCTTTCAGGAAATCTAGGGTCAGATGCGGTTTTCAAGTTAACAAAACTTTTAAACTCCATGAAACATAATTTGAGTAATAATTCTGATAAATTTGATCGTTCTGGGGTTTACAAGATCATTTGTAGCAGTTGTGGCAAATTTTATATCAGTCAATCTGGCCATTCTTTTAAAGTAAGATTCAAGGAGCATTTTCAGGCACATAACAAAACTGCATTGTGAGTGCATTTAGTAGAAACTGACCACACTATAGGGAATATTGAGAATTGTGTGTGTGTTCTACACAGGGCAGAGAAGAGTTGTGTTCTTGATTTGTTGGAGGAGTTGGAGATTTACAAAGCCCAAAAACAAGAGTACTCAATAGGCAAAGTGATTTTGTGCCCAACGCCTACTTTGCTTTGTTTGATAACATACTACAATAACCACTTAATGCCTCACTTATTTATATCTAGCCTTGTTGCTGATTTATGTCAAGAACAATATGCATTTGCTTTACTTCCATACATTCGTCATTCTAATCCTGTAACTGATTATACCCTACCTATTCATGGAGTGTATGGCCAGACTATATAATTTTATTTATTGACTTTTTGGATGTTGCATAAACCTTTTCTGTGGGAGACATATCATGATGTACAAAAAAACCTCTAGTGGTTACGTTCTTACGATCATGGCGCACCTATGTAACATCCCGGCAGCTGAGCCAACAGAGGGAGCTGATCACTGATCTGTCTTTTCTTCCGTACAGTTATTTTGTCATGTAGACGTTTTATCTTTCATAGATAATATATATGTTGCTGTAGGCAGTGTATTATGTAATTTTATTTTTGACCGTAAATTTACCATAAAAGTGTCACACCTATTATCTTTATATATTTCCTTTAAATAATTTTATATGGTTAACTGTAATCTTCTTTTGTTTTATCACAGTTAATTTCTATAATAATTATCGAAATTTAAAAGTCTGCTACATGTTTTTTGCCTCATGTATTTTCATCACATTATGGTTCTTACGTAAATGAAGAATGCATCTAAGTCCGCAGTAGTGACATGTATGAAGCAAATAGGTAAACATATTTCTGGTAGCTACTGCACTTCAGTATGTTTTGTACAGTAACGCCAGTTGCAAATTGACTGTGTGAATGATGTGACCTATTTTACACCATATTTTAGTTCTACGTGATTATGCTTTGCTGAGTGTATTTATATGTTCTGACGGTGCCATTATGGCTTTCTCACATTAGCAGATGGTGTAGAACAGGTATGTTTTATCTTATTTTATCTGTACATTTCCCAGTTTGTATGAGAGTATATTGTGATATGAAATACTGTATTGCTTTGAAAGATAGACTGCCCACTAGTTGTATGTTTTTTTATATTGTAGTTCTGAAGATGGTCATTACTGACTGAAACCAGTCATTGTCAAAGGACTTTATATTGTGATCAAAGACTGGAATAAAAAAACATTTGACAGAACATGTGTCTATCCAGTCATGAGTGACTAGGGGGCAGCTCATTACTTCCTGAAGAGTGACTATTTAAACCAACCCAGGAATCACTGTGGACAGTTCCCACCAGTGAGAGCTGGCTGAGTCATGTGCCAAATGCTTGCAGTCGGTCAATTAAACTCGCATCAATGTGCCATCGGAAAAGACCGTTACACCAGAAATTTAGGCTTCACAGTAGGTAACACTTCTTTGAGTACTAGTTGTTTTCCATTTTAGTTCTGATGCCTGGGAGTTAGTTGAAGCCCATACTTCAGAATTTTATTTAGATAGAACTGCTCAAGAGGTGGAGTTTATTTCTTAGTATCCCTATCATAACCACCTGCCTTTACTTCTATGGGGGCTCTTCTCAATTAATAACAAAAAGTAGGATCTTTCAAGGCGTGCGTAATATAGATTCACTGAGATAACCTGTATTGAGTTTTCTGGTAGATGAGAGGTACTTCCAGGCTTTTATGGAGGTCTGGTTCTGCATAAGCAACCTCTACATTGTGATACTGAGACTGGACAGGAATGCTAGTCTGCGTACACTTGGGAGCCGATATGCTTTTGAATATATTATGTGTAGTGGAGGCAGTAGAGGAAGAAAAAAAAGAAAGAAAAAAAAGAAAAAGAGCTGGATAAGATGAGGCATTTCATGCATCAGATTGTGGTATGGATACATGACTTAGACAGGAATTGGGTAGTGCCCATCTGGGCTGGCGCTTTTGGAATCGCAGATGTGGAGTCATTTAAAGGATTACTGATGGCCAATTGAGAGTTTTATGGCAAGAAGGCTTGATTACTTGGGAAAGGAACTCATTCAGACAAGTGAGTAGAAAAAACATGGAAGAATTGCTAGTAAAACATGAAGATTTATTTACTCCTCCTGAAGCTGTATCAGTCGCTCCAGTGATACAACACAAAGTCCCAATTGGCAATGGATTGCCTGTACATCAAAAACTTTATTAGGTATACCATCACCATCAATGTGGGAAGGAGTTTATCAACCGGCAGTTACGAGATGGGATCGCTGAATAAAGTACTAGTCTATTGTATTTGCCAGTAGTGGTTGAACCAAAAAAGAGCACTAATGAAATAAACACCTATTAGTTTTGTTATGAAGAGATACCTGAATAAACATACAGTTATTGACACACACATCTATACAAACACTGGATAAGTTGAAACAATGCAGATATTGTACGACAACAGATCTACAGGTTGACTGGCCTCCGACGGAAGTAGCACTACAAGATTATCTGAAAACAGAGTTTCTGTTCCATCAGGCCAATATCAGTACTGATGTATGCTATTTGAATTAAAGAATGCACCAGTCACATTTCAGCATTTGTTAGATGGAACATCATGAGATTAAAACCGTGATACAAGTAATCACACACTTGGATGTGTTTCAAGTCAGAGCATCCTGTGGTGTACACCTCATGATAGTTGAACAAAGCTGAGAAAAATTACTCACCCACGGAAATGGAGATGTTAACCCTTATTTATGGCACAACTTATTTTTGCTGCTGTTTATATGCAAGGGATTTTGAAGCCATAATGGACCCACGCAGAGTTAAGGTGGCTACTAAGTTTGACACTGTGGGCACTTACACTTAGTAAATTTGATTTCAGCATCATACATCATCTGGGTAAGACATATGATATTGCAGATGCCCTAAGCTGTAAAATGCATACTGTACTGCATGTACATGTACTATCAGCAAAATGACAAAAAAACCACAAGCAGTTTGTGTCACAAGTGCAGTTCATTATTGATGATAGTCTGTTATCTAAGTAAACTATGTGGGACCATGAATAGTTGTACTGGCTGTTTTGTGAGCTGAAGTACTGAAGCAAACAAATGATTTTGGATTAGCTGGTCATAGAGATAATACACACAGAGACTGCTGGGTCACTGAAAATTACTATCTGATTACTTAGTCAGCTGACTGAAACAGCACCACAGGCTATGGTTAAACACTAATTATTGAAGATTTGAACCCAAGAAGCACTAATTATGGGTCAAGGGATCCAATTCCATGTCTGAGTTAATGAAGCAATTATGTCCGTTAATGTGGATCCAGAAACTGAGAACAAGTGCTTTGCATCCACAGACCAATTGCAAAATCTAACATGTGTATAGAGAAGATGCTGCCTATAACATGAAAACATGAAGATGCACAGGAGTGTGGGGCTCTTGGCATACAAGGTACTCCACAGTCAGAAGATGCTCTCACCTTTCCAGACAGTGAAATAATGGACTGAGAAGAGTATGTCAGCTGTTTAAGATTTTGTGAAAATTTTCCAAGCAATATGGGATCAAATGGAGAAAGCCAACATGAAAGCACTAGAGTGGCAAGAAGGTACATATGCCAAAAGTCACACTGCTGTGGATAATGTTATCCTGCCCATATAGTTCATAAGGTAAGTTAAAGAAATTCTTCACATGGTACCAGAGGCCTTGTCATGTCATTAAGTTGAACATACCCATTAATGTTAAACTGAAACTCTCTACTAATACCATGGTTGTGCAAGCTATATGAAGTTCCCTAGGTCACGGTTGGGGCACCACTCCTCAGGGCAAGCCCACAGGTGATGGCAAGCAATGGTGTCGTCTGGGATGATGCGACTTGCGCAGTTAAATATTTTGAAATAGAAGTTGTTTGGCTCTGTCTCTGCATTGTCTTTAGAGGGTGCTGTCAACCATATGTGTGTGCATTTTGTAAATAAAATAATAAATTGTTCTTGATGTATGTATCAGATTAAACAATGTTCAGTTGAATATACCTGCAGTACTCTAAATAATTACAGTTTGTAGTGTTCAATAATAATAGTTTACTCTGCTTAATCAAACACAAATGCAGAATGGTGATTAAAATCGTCGGCAAAGTTAAGCAGATTTAAATAGCTTGATCCTCCAATATAGTGTGTAGTAAAATTACAATATAATTAAAATAATAGGTAACACAGCATGTCTAGACGGCTTAAAATTGTTCAAAGTTGGGATCAACACAAAAAATCCAACAGTCATACGATGGACTGATTATAAGTATTAATCTGTGATGAAATATACAGACTCCCTACCAAGAGTCAGAGTTCGATTCAGTATAAGATGATTCTAAGTCTGAACAAGGTTAATATGCAAAATATGCAAGCTCCACCAAACTACTGGCAGAATACACTGATAAGCCAAAACATTATGGCCACTGCCCAGTGCAATGTTGGATGCTGCCTAGTGGTGTTGCAAGCATGTGATGCAATAGCAAAAATATGTTAGTAGAGAAGACATGGACAGGCAATCACCCTAGCGAAGATATGGACTGCAAATGAGGAAATACACTGAGATATGTGACTTTGACAAAGGGCAGATTGTTATTATAAAGAGCCTGTGAATGAGTATCTCGAAATTGGTGAAGCTGGTTGAATGTTCACATGCTACTGTCGTGAGCATCTATGGAAAGAGGTAGCACGACTGTGAAACTGCAACTAGGTGCTAAATGGTTGTAAGTCCACAGTTATTCAAAGAATGTGGGGTTCGGAGGCTTGTCGGCTCTGTAAAGTAGGACAGAGGGTGATCTGTGGCACCTCTGCTGAAAGAGCATAATGCTGGTACATGCACAATTGCTTCAGGACACACCATTGATTGCACACTGTTGAACATGGGCTTTCATAGCAGACCACTCAGATGTGTTCACATGTTGACCCAGTGACATTATCAGTGGGCACAGGACCATTGGGATTCAACTGTTGATCACCAAAAACATATCGGTTCTATGGGTGAATCATATTTTTGCTACACTTTGTCAATTATTGCCCCAAAAAATGTCATCATTGATGTGAATGGTGGCTCAAAATGTGTGGTGTGCCAAGGAAGCATACTGGTGGGAGCAGTATCTGCTATGGAAGACATTCTCCTGGGCTTGCATGGGACCTGTGGTAATAATCGAAGACAAGCTGATAGCTGCGAACCACCTATATCTATTCATGTTTGATGTCTTGCCCGACAGCAATGTCATCTTTCAGTAGTATAATTGTCCGTGCCTCAGAGCCAGAATCATGCTACAGTGGTTCGAGGAGCATTACAATGAATTCAAGTAGATGTCTTGGCAACCAAATCTGCCTGATGTACACTATGTGATCAAAAGTATACGGACACCCCCAAAAACATATGTTTTTCATATTAGGTGCAGTGTGCTGCCACCTTCTGCCAGGTACTCCATATCAGCAACCTCTGTAGCCATTAGACATTGTGAGACAGCAGAATGGGGTACTCTGCGGAACTCACGGACTTCAAATGGGGTCGGGTGACTGGGTGTCACATGTGTCATACATCTGTACATGAGATTTTCACACTCCTAAGCATCCCTAGGTCCACTGTTTCTGACGTGATAGTGAATTGGAAACATGAAGGGACATGTACAGCACAAAAGCGTACGGGCCGACCTCATCTGTTGACCGACAGATACCGCCGGCTATTGAAGAGGGTTGTAATGTGTAATAGGCAGATGTCTATCCAGACCAGCACACAGGAATTCAGCTGATCATAACATCCTTGATTTCAATGGCAGCTTCACCAACAGAGCCATCTGGATCTTTCCCTCCACCAACAGCTTTCCTGAACTATGCAGATGGGAGTTATCCTTACAACAAATTCTCCACTCCCATAATTATCTGAGCCTCAACCTCCGGTAACATACTGTCCCCACTCCCTCCACCCAAGAATTTCCATCCCCTCTGTCCTATCTCCTCCTTCCAGTCTCGTCTGCCACCCCCTTTTGTGTTGCCACCCTCTGCCAATGCATCTGCCCATCTCGATAGTGCACCTGTTGGCCTTCTAGTCCCTTCACACTCTGCCAGGCAGTACTCTCCTCTCTCTCCTCACCCGCATACTGCTGCTGCCCCCCTCCTTTCCCTGACCTCCCCCCCCCACCCCCACCCCCCCGATTGATGCTTCCATTCCACATAAAAGCTGCATTCAGGTATGATCTGCAAGAGTTGGCATTCATGCATATATGAGGTGAGCTTGCTTCAGTGAATGTATGGTGTGTGTTTCTCCTTCTTTATCTGATGAAGGCTGTGGCCAAAAGCTTCTGTACAACTGTCTTTTAATTGTGCCTGTCTGCAACTTATCATGTCATTTTTATGATATGTAGCAATTTATGTTTTCCTACGTTGTTGATATTCTAACGTGGAGTTTTGACTGCTTCAACAGTATTTCTACATAATAATACAGCTAAGCTGAAAACTAGTTTTTTTTTCAACCAACTAGAACTGAATAGTTACAATTTTGTTATGAGCTACATGCTGAAACAGTTCTATATAAAACTAGGTGGGATTGGTATATGTGATATGGTTATTCTCTTATAAGAAGTACTCTTGACTGCACAACTGAGTTACATATCAGCTGACAGGCAAACATGCAGGTAAGAGAGTCTACTACAGCAGCATAGGTGCTACCCATCCAGCCTACAGCAAATGGCTTGTAACTGCCACTACAGAGACACACACAATCGTTGCAGTGTTCCACCTTTGGGCCAACACTGTGGATGATATTGTATGCCCTTTCATCCACACATACAAGATTCAGTTATTCCTTGATCAAGTCACACTTCATGTTGTGGTATTTGGCCATCACTGCATATATTTCTCTTCCATCTACTAGTTCCAAACACACATCACTGCTAGTGGGAGCATGGTGCAAGATTAAATGTCATGGAAGGACAAACCCATTTTCCATAGACATATTATTCAGTTCCACATAGATGTAGATGTCTAAGGTTTCATGTTTCCACTTCATCTGATGGCTATTCATGTACTTCCTTGTTAACCTGCCGGCTACACAGCAGAACTTAGGCTTTTTTGCGGCATAAATCTGCATATAATGTGTTCTTGATGCTAAACTTCAGCATACTTATAATCTCCTATCTATTGTAATCTCCTACAGCAAATGCTTTATTAAAAGTGCACTTTGAGCTAATCTATCAAAACTGGGTCTTATTCTACAAGAATAATGTGGTTGCATAATTTTTGCAATTATTTGGACTAAAATGGGAAAACTGCCATACATATCAGTTCTCATTAACAAAACAATATTTCATGAATTTTCTCAATTTCTTTTTTTAAAATGATAATAAAAACAAACATAATTATATGGACCACAGATACCCTTACAGATGTTAGAAGTATTCTACATGTGACATACCTTAATACGTTGGATATAGAGAACTTTATCCACTTCATCAATAGCTGCATATGCTTCTTCAGCTGTATTTAACTCTTTGGCATGTGTTGCTATAGCAGCAAGGCAAGCCCATAAAATTGGATCCTACAGACACCAGTAATGAAGCATTACAATATTCAAAACAATTTTCATTAGGTACACTTCAGAAGCAGTTCATCTTAGTAATAAATGACCTTTTTTAAAATACAAACCTTGACAAGTCGGCATAGTTTTAAAGCATCACTCCAATTAGAAGAAGCAGCATAGTTATGTAGAACTGATGGATAGGGTGAAATACTGCAGTTAACCAAAGAGCCATCAGTACGTCTGATGCCTAAATGGTTCCCTACAAAACTAACAATCACTGGGGTTTTTCCAAATTCACTGTAAACATATGAGCAATACATTAATAAATGGGAGACAAATGCAGAAATCAATATACAGGTGCTTTCTTGATAAAATCAATCAGCATGTTCACACATTCAACTATTTCATTTCGATTCATTTCTTTGGTCAGTTTTTAAAGAGATCCAAAACTTTCATTGTTGTTACTTTTTTATGCATAAACTATAATTTACACATATTAACTGGTATAAATGAAAACTGAATATCCAGAAAGTTTCCATCACCCCCACCCTATGTGAATGTAGTTTTATTTGCATGCTATATTCATAGTGTCATACTCCTTTGAACTGAACCCTGTACAGCCTCATCTCACTGCAGAGTGATTCAGTAGTATTGTTCTTATGTATAAATCTACATCTCTACTCCAGAAGTCACCATCAGTGTGTGGCAACAAGTACTTTTTGTATCGCTTTATTTCCCCCTTTTCCTGTTCCATTCACAAGAGATATGCAGGAAGAATGACCATTTGTAAGCCACCCTATGAGTCCTAATTTCTACAATTTTCCCACTGTGATCACTTTACAAGATGTACGAGTATGTGGGAGAAAGCAATACATCGTTTGACTCTAGATGTTACACACACTCCCAGAATTTCAACATCACGATGTGCAACACCTCTGTTGTAGCTTCCGAAATTAGAGTTTGATGAACATATTGATAATGCTGTTGCACTTACTAAATGAGACTGTGACAAGATGCACCCCTCTCACTGGGGACCCTCCCTATACCTTGTATTAATCCTTCACATTAATGTCCCAGACTGATCAATGATACTTAAGGAGCAGTCAAATGAAAGTTTTGTAAGTCACTTTTATATGTGGATGAGTTACATTTCTTTAAGTTTCTTCCATGAGTCTCATCCGAACATCTTCTTCCCCTATAGCAAACCTTATGATGTAGATCCACTTTAAATCACTATGGATGCTTATTCCCAGAAATTGTATGGCTGTTGGTAGTTCCAGTGATTTATTGCCCTAATGTAATCAAATAGTACTGGATCTTTTCACATACTTATGTGCAACTTGTTACATTTTGAGGATCAGCTACCACTTCTTGTACCATGTGTTGATCCTCTGCAGGTTTTCTTACATTTTGCTACACTAACATTGCAAATTTCGTATATACAACACACCATCCACAAACAGCCTCATGGAGCTGGCAGTGTGGCACACTAGATCTCATAAACAGAGAGGGTAAGCTGAGTCTCACAAGATTTTTGATTTGTGGAGTAAATGTTGATTCCTATATAGAAGTACTTCACTTTCCAAAAACATCAAAATGCATGAGCATAAAATGTTCCATAATTCTACATCAGTTCAACATCATGATATAGGATTACAATTAACGTGCATCTAGTCAACAACCATTCCCATCCTTCACACCTCCTTATTGTACATAGGTGTCTAAAGTGTATTGTACAACACTTAGAATTTTATTCATTTAAGCTCCACACGTTTGCACTCAGAGATGAATGTTTGTAGGCAACCCCTCAGATAATCTGCAATCTATTTTCTTTCACATGTGATAAGAAAATATGTTTTCTACCTCCCTTAAAATTCTTTTTTACATCTTTAGTCAGAGATGCTGTTAAGAGCCTTACAGACACTGATTCACTCCTGTATTTTAACAGATTAAAAAAATTGTGTCTGCTAGTGACATCATGATAATGATAATGATGAAAATGATATGTGGTTTGACTACTAGACAGTGAGGTCTGCAACACTATAAATGCAGCTGTCTCACCGCAGGACTAAAATGGAGTGAACTAGCCACTCTGCAACACATTAAATCTTCGAATCTAAAAGTACAGCAACATGACATGTTTTAGTGCCATTTATGGCATGACCCACAAGAGGGGTGGGAAGTTTTTGCCTGGTATTTTCTTTATGATACCTTAATTTCAGTGTGCATCTATGTTAATGGAGTTTCTTTCCTGTGTCTGTGTCTGTGGACACAGAAGCCCACACTTGCACTTCATTGGACACAAATATTTCAGAATTTGTGATGTGTTTCTACATTCTTTTGTCCTCACAGACATTACACATATGGTGTTCCCAATAAATGTAAAGAAGCATGGGGCATTATCAATCAAAACATTCCCAAACCCACACAGCAGGTTGCAGTGCTTGACTCAAAAGAGAATGATTACTTCATAACCTCATCATGTGAACTGGAAAACAAAATCAAGCAAAATGGCATACACACATTTGACCTGCTTGGTGCTGAGCTACATTGGAGGAATGCCTTCCACTGGAATGTTGTCACCCCCTAGTTTATTATATAAAAGCAGTGCCAACTCCAATAATATGGTCTATTACTGTTCATCAAATTATTATTGAAAAAAAATGCTTCTTATGTGTCAACCTTTTACTTTCACTTTTAATACATATTTAGAATCTGGAATTTTCCCTGATGTACACGAAACTGCTAAAGTGATATCAATCTCAAAAAATGGAGAGAAGAATCTGCCCAAAAACTACCAACCAATTTCTGTTGTCCCAGTTTTCTCCAAGATAGTGGCTGGGAGAGCAGTGGGATGACCACATGCCCCTCCATATCCACACTCACAAATGCCTATTGGCTGAGGATGACACAGTGGATGTTTGGTACCTTGGGCCTTCTGAGGCCTGTTCATACAGAGAGTGTTTTCTCCAAAGTTTTCAAGTCTCTAATACACAACCAGCTAAAAAACTGTTTCAAAAAGCATGATATCCTCTCCAACAGTCAGTCTGAATCTTAATACAGTAAAAATATTACTACTAAACCAATCGTTAAATGCCTTCGAAAATAAGGATATGTATGGTATCCTTTGCACTTTGTGATCCCAGCAAAACCTTTGAGTGTAAATCCTAAAACACCATACTCGTAAAACTGGAATATTATGGCACATGCAACCCATTTCTAGCTGCAATCAAGTCTTATTTAAGCAAAAGATGATAGTTCATCTCAGTTAAAAACACATGCTCTTCAATGAAGGAAGTTCAGACTAAATACCTGCAGGATTTGATTTATGGTCCATTGCTACTCATCATTGCAATAAATGATTTGCCATATTGTACCTCCAGAAATACTATGAACAGTTTCTTGTTCTGTCCTTGTGCAAATAGAACTTGTCTCTGTCTTTAGCGAACTCATTGTTGATGTTAAACCTTGATCGTTTTTAGTTAGTGTGTTTTCAAATGTTCCTCCATCTCTTGGAAATAATACCTTTCTTGTCTGTGAGTATAACGCAAGGAACACACTTTTTTGTCCACATTTCTGGAGTCCGAAATTTACATGTTTTATTGTGTGAGTTTGATTCAGTATTTCTTTGAGTTTGAGTCTTCACTAATATAAATATTGTGGAAATAAACATATATGTATTATGCTTCGCAGGTGATCATAGTTGAACTTCAAGGTAAAATTAAAGCATTTTATTCGAGAAAGCCTTCTTTTATTTTTCAACAGTTCATGCATTTCTCTTTATTGTGTCACTGTTTCAGACAATACTCACTCATCCTTGCATTTGTGGCATTTTCAGCAATAAATTATTTTTTAACATACCATCTCAGCCTTCTTTAATGAAGATGTGTAGACAGTATGATCTGTCTCCCTGAATAAAACACCTGCACTGTGTGTTATTTAAGATGGTCGGAAGTGGGTACTGAGTTTAGCATTTATCTAAATAGATATGGAAAATGTCCAAAACTCTACTTGCAATTTGGTCACTAAACCAAACCACTGATCTTTAGCCCAGTTAGTGGCTGGTTGTGTTTGCTGCAGATGGAAGGTTTGTTGTTGTTGTGGTCTTCAGTCCAAAGATTGGTTTGATGCAGCTCTCCATGCTACTCTATCCTGTGTAAGCCTCTTCATCTCCAAATACCTACTGCAACCTAAATCCTTCTGAATTTGCTTACTGCATTCATCTCTTGGTCTCTCTCTACAATTATTACCCCCCCCCCCCCCCCTTCCCATGCCCTTCTCTCTCACTTCCCTCCGATACTAAAGTGTCGATTCCTTGATGTCTCAAAATGTGTCTTATCACTTGATCCCTTCTTTTTGTCAAGTTGTGCCACATATTCCTTGTCTCCCCAGTTCTATGCAGTACTTCCTCATTACTTATGTGAACTATCCGTCTAATCTTCGGCATTCTTCTGTAGAACTTCTGCTCTCTTCTTCTCTAAACCATTTATCATTTACGTTTCATTTCCATACATGGCTACACTCCAGACAAATACCTTTAGAAAAGACTTCTTAACACTTAAATTTATATTTAATATTGACAAATTTCTCATCTTCAGACACCCTTTTCTTATCATTGCCAGTCCACATTTTATACCACCTCTACTTCATCCATCATCAGTTATTTTGCTGCCCAAATAGCAAAACCTGATCCTGCTTTAAGTGTCTCATTTGCTAATCTATGTCCCTCAGCATGACCTGATTTAAATCAACTGCATTCCATTATCCTTGTTTTGCTTTTTTATGATCATCTTATATCCTACTTTCAGGACACTTTCTATTATGTTCAACTGCTTTTCCAAGTCCTTTGCTGTCTCTGACCGAATTACAATGTTAATGTCAAACCTCAAGGTTTTTATTTCTTCTCCATCAACTTTAATTCCTACTCCAAATTTTTCTTTGGTTTCCTTTACTCCTTGCTCAATGTACAGATTGAATAACATCAGGGATAAGCTACAACCCTGTCTCACTTCCCTCTCAACCACTGCTTTCCTTTCCTGCCCCTCTACTCTTACAACTGCTGTCTTGTTTCTATACAAGTTGTAAATAGCCTTTTGCTCTCTGTGTTTTACCCCTACTGTCTTCAGAATTTCAAAGGCAGTATTCCAGTCAACATTATCAAAAGCTTTCTCTAAGTCTGCAAATGCTACAAATGTAGGTTTGCCTTTCCTTAACGTATATTCTAAGTTGAGTTGTAGGGCCAGTATTGCCTCGCATGATCCTATAATTTCTCAAAATCCAATCTGATCTTTCCTGAGATAAGCCTCTACCAGTTTTTCCACTGTATTAAGTATTCGTGTTAGTATGGAATGTATTTGTTAGTATTTTGCAACCATGACTCATTAAACTGATACTAATTTTCACAACTATCAGCAACTGCTTTCTTTGAAATTGGAATTACTACTTTTTTCCATGAAGTCTGAGGGTATTTCACCTGTCTCATACTTTTTGCATACCAGATAGAATAATTTTCTCATGGCTGTCTCTCCCACGGCTATCAGTCATTCTGACTGAATGTTGTCTACCCCAGGGGCCTGGTTTTGACTTAGGTCTTTCAGTGCTCTGTCAAATTTTTCTCACAGTATCATGTCTCCCATCTGGAACTGTGATTTAAGCCCAATTGTATGTTAAATTCTTGTGCCATTATGGTCATCCTAATTAGTAGTGATTAATCTTGGGGATTGTTTCATGTTTGTTAATGGTAAAATTTATCATTGTTTTGGATTAAAATTTTGAAACCAAGTATAGGCAATTTCAGTTCATCTGTTCACTTCATACTGCAGTGCTTAACAAGTTTTATGTGTTTCTCTAGACCTTACTTTGTGTTGTGATTTGCTATTGCACTGATGGTATGTGGATCCTGTTGCCATGAAGGGAGGTGGCTAGTTGGCAGTTCTACTGGATCATAATCTGACCAGTCTCCCAAGTGTAAAGAAGCACTGATTATATTTATCTGAATGATTAAAAAAATTCTGGCCTATAGAAGGGGCTTGTATATCAGTGTATTACAAAATGTCCCTTTTGGAGGCGTGTAAAAAATTATTGTGCAAGAAATTTTAAGACATTGCATATCACTGGATTATGACATTTGTGTTTTGAAATCTTATAAGAAATCTTGGGAACTTTATCCTATTTACATAAGCGTACAAAATTTTTAAGAATTCAATGCCATTTACAGGTGTTAAGGAAATTTTTTTCAGAATTTTAGCTGGTCAGTATTTTAAAATTGAAGTTTGTTGCACTGAATTGTTGCAAGGGAGTTTTTCAGAAAATAGTCATATGGTATTCCAGGTCTAGATGTTTAATGTTCAATAAAGATTTAAGGTGAATGTAGTTACATGTTAATCAATTTCCAGTATCTTCCCTACTCCACAAATCTAGCTCTACTTACAGTGATCAATCAATATTGTTATTCTGTTTGTTAATCTTTTAATTAAAGCAAGTATTTACTATTTGACTATTAGGCACATGAGGCCACTATCATGGACTTCTTAGACTTTCACAAAGCTCATGTTAACTTTGACAATTTACTTGCCAAACTTGCAACCTAAATTTCTCACCAAGTGAAGTGCAATGGTTTCACTCACATCTGATAGCTCATCAGCAGTGTGTCATGCCCATTACCACAAAGCCACAATGGAGGCAGGCATTATCAGGTGCCCCCAGGGTTCGGTATTAGGTCCTATACTCTTTTTCATTGTATGTAGATGATATGTCATCAGTTTTGTCCTGCATCAAATACCATAAGTACGCTGATGACTTCCAGTTGCATTTAAGTGGAAAACCAATAAACCTGAAGACAGATATTGAGGATCTCAATACTGAACTCTGTGCACTATCAAGATGGGGGCAAAATATAGGGTTTAAGTTTAAGCCATCGAATACCCAAGTAGTAGTGGTTGGTCACTAGGCTCATTGGCCCAATTCCTTCTCATCTCAATTGGTAAGTCTCCCCTGACTTGCAGTTCTGGGTGACTTTCTTGAAATCTACCCCTTTTCCTAGACCTCTCCAGTACTTTTCCTTCAACCCTCTTTCTTCCCCTCCCACCCTTCTCCCTGAAGAAGGAGTCACTCGCCAAAAGCTTGCCAATTACAATTGTCTTTTATGTGCATATTCTGTCACTGCTTGATGAGTAGATTTTTTATCTAACCAATTAAATTATTTTGTGATACTTAAATGAGACTGAAAAGAATGTATTAATAGACATTTTGATAAAGCATAAAGATATTTTTTCGTTATCTCCAGAAGTGATTAAAAGTTATATGTGTGAGCTTAAAATAAAACAACACAAACCATTTTTCATCTAACTTTATCATGTTTTCTTGTGGTGAAAGAAGCAGTCAAACAAGAAATTGGGAGAGTGATAGACTGGGCTGTAACTGAAACATCTGGCAGCTGTTACATTAATCCTGTGGTAGTAGTGAAGGAACCAGATGGCTATGCACAATTAATATCATATGCAAGAAATGTAAATAAAATAATGGGAATAGAAAGAGATAGAACACCTATAATCAATAAATTATTGACTAGTTTTACAGGTCTTAAACACCTTAGCAGCTGGATCTCAGATTTGGATACTGACAAATATCTCTATCAAAACATCCAAGGAAATAAACTTTATTTATTTTTGAGGGGAGATGCTATCAGTTCAAAGTACTTATCTTGGTTTGAATATGCCTGTGTCTGTTATTATGTGAACATTATATAATATTACAGGAGAAGACCTCAGAGAAAGAGTGTTAATCTGTGTAGACAACATTGTTGTTATTTCCAAAATGTGGACTGAACATTGCAAAACCTTAGAACAGCTGTTTACAAACCTCAAACCAGAAGGCACCAGCATTAAGTTATCAGAATCTCAGTTTGGCAAGGAAGAAGTAGAGTTCCTAGGACATATTATTAACATTCAAGGAATAAAGCCTGCTCCACAATGGCTGGATGCCATAAATCCATATCCTGCACCACAAAAACAAAGACATATTTAGGTATGATAGGATTTTACCATACATTCGTGGCAAATGCAATTTTGAATACAACAAGTTTATTAACATCAGTAAAAGAAAAAATGCTCTGGAAATGGACTCAGCAATATGAAACAGAATTCAAAATAGTTTATTGCATGTACAATTACTACACCACCCAGATTTTTTCTAGCTGTTTCATTCCAGACCATGGTTTGGGTTGCCAGATTCTCCAGAAGATTAATAATGAACACAGTCCAATAGTTTTCATGAGCAGAATGTTGAAAAGAAAGAAAAGGAATTATAGTGTAACAAAAAAGGAAACGTTTGCTGCAGTATGGTCTTGTAAATAATTTAAATATTTATTAGTATGGAATAAGACAATAATACCAGAGTGCAATATCTTTTTTTATTAAGAAGTAGCAATTTATGTATGACTATTTATATAATGAACTGCATCCGTTCATCATTTCACCCGTACCGAGAATCCTGCATCAAGAGGATTGAAGCAGACAAGAAGATTTGCGTGAACAGAGGAGGAGTGTTCCAGAACCAGTATTGTCTATGCACAATGGCAGTAACAAGAAATAGAAGTATGTAAATATAAATGCTGAATATATGTATTGAATATTGAAGGTCTGTTGATATTAATGTCAGTTAAAATTCACTCGGAATATGTGTACCTTCCAATTTCTTTCAATTATTCTTTCCAATTTCTTTGATTATTCAAGCAGCAATTAGTAATCACTTTCCATTATACATTCTATTTTATACCCATCTCCCTATTCTAGCCACTATTCAAAGTTCACAACAGAGTATGTAAAAGATCACAACAGCATAGTATAAGATATGTCACCACAACTGCCAATATGTATAGAAACAGACAGAGATACAACAGAGAGATGACAATTTGTAGTCTGCGTACTACAAAATAATAAATGCCTGTACGACTACTAAAATGTAGGCTAAAATCCACTCAAGTGCAGTGGGAGAATATTGTTCTCATTTTTCAATACCATAGTGTGTTGTTGGTAGAAGAGTGTTGTGTATCTGCCCTGTCTAAGGGGTGACAATAAGAGTGACAATTTGCAATATTTTTCCTGACTGGGAGAAAAGACAATTAGCAAATAATATAGCAAGTAAGCAAAGAGAAGATACATTTTTACAGGCTCATCTTGCAGGGGGGGGGGGGACACACAAAGTCACAAAGAGATGATAAATGGAAAATACCTAAGGGTGTCTTATTCCATAAGAATAATAGAATGAACAATTGGGTGGCGTGTATACCATGATGTGCAGTACTCATACTAGTACCGCACATACATCTAGAATATGCACAATTTGGAGCAAAGGAAGATATACTGTATATAAAGAATACTATGAATTTAAGAAAATGTACATACAAGTAAAAAGATTACTTGGAACCTCTAGGTTGTATCAAACTCTAGAAACATCAACAAGTGGAACACATACATTATTTTAACCAATGATACATAACCTCTGGGATTTAGTGGCCATGGACCCTTATGAGCCCCTGCCTTGAGAGTGGGAAGGAATGACATACACCCTTGTAGTGATATAACGCTGGTATAAGCTAGCAGCATTATAAACAATGAAGAAACTACAACCTGTATGGAAGAAGATTTGAGTGCTGAGGTTCAGAATTAATCTTAGCACACAATTTTAGAATGATCAGGGAACTAATCTGTTTTGTTATTTTTGAAAGGGTTTAGTACTGATGGAGGTGTTTTACGGTTTGTGTGTGCAAGATCTATACAAGGAACTGCTCCTAGGGAGAGTATGTTCATATTCAGGAGACCAGTCCACATTGTAGTAGTTGTGCAGGGAACTATAAAGTATCAATACCAGAGAAGGAAAGTTGCTACTCACCATATAGCGGAGATGCTGAGTAGTTGTGCAGGGAACTATAAAGTATCAATACCAGAGAAGGAAAGTTGCTACTCACCATACAGTGGAGATGCTGAGTCGTGGTAGGCACAACAAAAAGATTCACACAATTATAGCTATTGGCCATTAAGGCCTTTGTCAGCAGTAGACACACACACACACACACACACACACACACACACACACACACACACACACACACACACACACACACTAAAGCAAATGCAACTTGCAGACACGTCTGCAGTCTCAGAGAGCTGAAACCACACTGCGAGCAGCAGCACCAGTGCAAGGTGGTAGTGGCAACTGGGTGGGGGTAAGGAGGACGCTGGGGCAGGGAGGGGGAGGGATAGTATGGTGGGAGTGGCAGACAGTGAAGTGTTGCAGTTTAGACGGAGGGCAGGAGAGAAGGTGCGGAGGGGGGAGGGGGTAAGTAGCGGAAAGGAAAGAAATTAAAAAACTGGGTATGGTGGTGAAATGATGGCTGTGTAGTGCTGGAATGGGAACAGGGAGGGGGCTGGATGGGTGAGGACAGTGACTAATGAAGGTTGAGGCCAGGAGGGTTACAGGAACATAGGATGTATTGCAGGGAAAGCTCCCACTTATGTAATTCAGTAAAGCTGGTGTTGGTGGGAAGGATCCGTAAGGCACAGACTGTGAAGCAGTCATTGAGACGAGGGATTTCATGTTTGGCAGCGTTTTCAGCAACAGGGTGGCCTATTTGTTTTTTGGTCACAGTTTGTCGGTGGCCATTCATGTGGACAAACAGCTTGTTGGTTGTCATTCCTACAAAGAATGCTGCACAGTGGTTGCAGCTTAGCTTATAAATCACATGACTGGTTCCACAGGTAGCCCTGCCTTTGATGGGATAGGTGATGTTAGTGACCAGACTGGAGTAGGTGGTGGTATGAGGATGTATGGGACAGGTCTTGCATCTAGATCTATTACAGGGGTTATGACCCATGAGGTTAGGTATTGGGAGCAGGGGTTGTGTAAGGATGGACAAGTATATTGTGTAGGCTCAGTGGACTGTGGGATACCACAGTAGGAGCAGTGGGAAGGATAGTGGGCAGGACATTTCTTATTTCAGGGCACGACGAGAGGTAATTGAAACCCTGGCGGAAAATGTAATTCAGATGCTCCAGTCCCGGATGGTACTGAGTTATGAGGGGAATGCTCCTCTGTGGCCGAACTGTGGGACTTTGGGAGATTGGAAAGATAAGGCACGGGAGTTTTGTTTTTGTACAAGGATGGGAGGATAATTATGGTCAGTGAAGGCTTCAGTGAGACCCTCGGTATATTTTGAGAGGGACTGCCTGTCACTGCAGATGTGACGACCATGGATGGCTAGGCTGTATGGAAGGGACTTCATGGTATGGAATGGGTGGCAGCTGTCGAAGTGGAGGTATTGCTGCTGGTTAGTAGTTTTGATATGGATGGAGGTACTGATGTAGCCATCTCTGAGGTGAAGGTCAACATCTAGGAAGGTGGCTTGTTGGGTTGAGTAGGACCAGGTGAAGCAAATGGGGGAGAAGTTGTTGAGGTTCTGGAGGAATGTGAATAAGGTGTCCTCATCTTCAATCCAAATAGCAAAGATGTCATCAGTGAATCTGAACCAGGTGAGGGCTTTAGGATTCTGGGTTGTTAGGAAGGATTCCCCTAGATGGCCCATGAATAGGTTAGCATAGGATGGTGCCATGCAGGTGCCCATAGCTGTACCATGGATTTGTTTGTAGGTAATGCCTTCAAAGGAGAAGTAATTGTGGGTGAGGATATACCTGGTCATGGAGACTAGGAAGGAGGTTGGTGGTTTGGAATCCATCGGGTATTTGGAAAGTTTGTGTTCGATAGCAGTAAGGCCATGGGCATTAGGAATGTTAGTGTACAGGGAGGTGGCATCAATAGTGATGAGCAGGGCACCATGTGGTAAAGGGACAGAAACTGTGGAGAGTCGGCCGAGGAAATGGTTGGTATCTTTTATATAGGAGGATAGGTTCCGGGGAATGGTTGAAGGTGTTGGTCTATGAGAGCAGAGTTTCTCTTAGTGGGGGCATAGTAACCACCCACAATGGGGCATCCTGGGTGGTTGGGTTTATGGATTTTAGGAAGCATGTAGAAGGTGGGAGTGCAGGGAGTGGTAGGGGTAAGTAGACTCTGGATTCTGGGGAGAGGTTCTGGGATGGGCCTAAGGATTTGAGTAGTGACTGGAGATCTTGCTGGATTACTGGAATGGGATCACTGTGGCATGGTTTGTAGGTGGAAGTATCTGACAGCTGACGGAGTTCTTCTGCCACGTAATCCTTGCGGTTCAAAACAATGGTGGTGGAGCCTTTGTCAGCAGGTAGGATTATAAGGTCAGATTCAGTTTTTAGATGGTGGACTGTGGTTCTTTCTGTGGATGTAAGGTTAGTTTGCATGTTGAGGGATTTGGGGAATGATGTTGAGGCAAGGTTCGAGGTTAAGAAATTCTGGAAAGTTAACAGGGGGTGGTTTGGAGGCAGTGGGTGTGGATCATGGTTAGATGGAGGAGTGAACTGAGTTAGGCAAGGTTCAATATTGGTCTTTGGTTGAGTCTGATTGGTTGGTTTGATGGCAAAAATGAGTTTCCACTGTATGGACCGGGAGAAGGAGAGAAGGTCTATAATCAGTCCTGCATGGTTGAACTTGGAAGTGGAGCAAAAGGTGAGGCCTTTGGAAAGGACTGATGTTTCTGTGGGACTAAGTCTTCCGGAGGAAAGGTTCATAACTGTGTTGCAGGTCTGTTTAGGTTCTGGGTTCTGTGTGGTGGTGGGAGGAAGTTTTGGAGGGTGGGTTAAGTGTGGTAGGTCTGCAAGACAGGGTTTGTCAGCTATGAGGGGGTGGGGGATGTTTGGAGGTTGTTGTAGAAGTGGTGGACAGTGGTACTCCGAGGTGGGAGTAGGAAGTGAGTAGCATGGAGAGATTTTTGAGGTGGTGTCGTGCATGTTGCTCAAGTTCCTGCAGGGCAAGGGTTTCAATGTGTGTTATGGGTTCCAGGAATTTGGGATTAAATAGCAGGAGAATTTTGCGGATGGAGAGAAGGTATTGCAAGGAGGATTGGGCATGGTTGATATTGTTTTGCAGGACTACGTTGGTGAGGGCTAAGGATTGGCGGAATCTGAACAGGTGGAGGTAATTTGATGGTAAGGCCATCAGGCAGAATTTCATGAGCCAAGCAACAATGCGGGAAAAGTATGTGGGATTGGGATCAGGCTAGGGATAAGGAAACTTTTCTGTATTGACGCAGATGGAAGGAGCATATCATGACTCAGCATCTCCACTATATGGTGAGTAGCAACTTTCCTTCTCTGGTATTGTTACATTCCATCCTGGATTTTCCATTGTTTGAACTATAAAGCATCCCTTATAACAAGGAAATCTATTTTCGAAGACAATTACTTGGATAGTTGATGTTGTTACGATGATTATCAATGTAAATGGCAGTAAGATGCAAAGGAGCATAAATCCTTCCTGAGTCTCTATCTTACATAAGCTATGTTCTGAGGCAAACAATACCCGTCCCTAAAATAACATTCAGAATTCATGTACCCAACCTGAACTAAAATTTGTGCACAACTTTAAGTTCTTTACTACAGTATGATAAGTTTTCTACGGGAACATTTATATGAATATCTACATATGAGAGATTTATATTTTTCTGCAGGGTGGCACTATATTCACAGATGACTTCCAGTCTATTTAGTGAATATCAAATGCATTTAGATAGTATTACTGCTCAGTATGTGTAAAAGGGAAAGAAGATAATGTGTGCCTATGGATTATTAGCACATAATTCCAACATGATCTCTCGAAGTTTCTTGCAGATAAATTATCAATCTCTGATAGCAAATAGCAGTCAGATTTTTGCAAGGCATTGGGTGTATGAAACAATAACCCCTTCTTCCAACACCAGCAACACACTACAGGCACTTGCAGACAAATATAAAGTTGCACATTAATAATTGTTATGAAAAGAAAGATAGTAATTTTGTGTTAAGGTCATACTGAAACAGGATTCTTTGATGTCTTTCTTTGAATAGATTGTAGATCTAGCAAACAAGGCATTATATGTGACTCTTGAAATTTTCCCGGCGTATCGAATATTCCATAAGATTTCGGGATTGCAGCCGGATCTCATCGACTTCTTTCCACGATATTTCGGCTGCCAACCTTACAGCCATCTTCAGGCGAGTGTTTGACACTGGAGATTGCTAGTGCAAGTCGCTCTAGAGGGCCTTGGAATCGACAGGTGGCGCGCATGCTACGGTAACTTGCGCATGCGCGCCTGCGGCACTTTTAAGTATAAATAGAGCGACTTGCACTAGCAATCTCCAGTGTCAAACACTCGCCTGAAGATGGCTGTAAGGTTGGCAGCCGAAATATCGTGGAAAGAAGTCGATGAGATCCGGCTGCAATCCCGAAATCTTATGGAATATTCGATACGCCGGGAAAATTTCAAGAGTCACATCAAATACCTCTTCGGGGAGGGGATGGCATCTAACATCCAGAAGTTGGATAAGTTACGAAACAAACGTGTTGAGATTGTTAAGTGCTTTATGTTTCTTACTGAAATGCCGGGATAATGGCCTTATTCCAAAGTTCGCCAGAGTGACACATTTTATCAAGACCGCCGCTGCGAAGTTCATCACTCGTAAAGCAAGTTTAGCCCTTGTGAAGGAGAGGATACGCTTTACTCGCCGGGAACTGGACATGGTTTCGAAAGAGCTGTTTTATTTGCATATGGAGATTGCATCTAATCTTCCTTCCCTTTCCTGGGAATGGGTCGATGGTGTAACATGGGCCAAATCAGACTGGGTCCGTCAGGAGTATTCTTTAAGACAATCATCGAAGTTCGACCGACTCTCAGCAACGTCACGACAAGAAGATGTTTTTCGACGCTCTGTGGTAAATTTCACGGATAAGGATTTAGACAACGTGACACTGTCGGTACTTGGGAAAGGTCTGAACTTCGCACCGACACCTAGGACCTTACCTTTAACAGATTTTATTAGTGCTGTTGAAGAAGCTGTCAGGCCTCTATCCAGTGAAGCAGCAGAAGAAATCAGGCGGGAAACATGTCGC
This sequence comes from Schistocerca nitens, assembly GCF_023898315.1. Classification (NCBI taxonomy): domain Eukaryota; kingdom Metazoa; phylum Arthropoda; class Insecta; order Orthoptera; family Acrididae; genus Schistocerca; species Schistocerca nitens. The sequence continues at coordinate 716,741,359 of NC_064615.1, read as the reverse complement.
GCCCTTACGAGAACTCGGCCTCAGAAGAGCAACATTTCTTCAATGGAAAGGGCTGCGCTGCGCAAGTTATGGGAAGATCCTCAGACGGTGGTCCTTCCGGCGGATAAGGGGAATGCTACTGTGCTGTTGCCACGTGAAATGTATGATCAGAAGATATATAGTTTGCTGAGTGAGACAACGTACAGGAAGCTTGATAAAGACCCTACTCGGAAAGTAGAAAGGAAAACGTCGGAGTTGCTAAACTCCTCTTCTCTGCCACAAGAAGTTGTGAAAAGATTGAGACCTCATAGTTCTATTCCACCTAGGTTATATGGTCTTCCAAAGATCCATAAGGATAATGTGCCCTTACGCCCAATAGTGAGCAATATCGGTGCTCCAACATATGATTTATCTAGTCATTTGGCTTCGCTACTGAGACCTTTCGTTGGCAAATGTACGCACCATATTCGCAACTCTGCGGACTTTATCAATAGACTGAGAACACTACAGCTGAAGGATTCGGACTTGTTAGTAAGTTTCGATGTCGTTTCACTCTTCACGAGGGTTCCTCTTTTGGATACATTGTCACTTATCGGCAATAAGTTTACGGCCGATATAACGGCGCTGTTTCACCATGCCCTGTCCTCTACTTACTTTCTATTTAATAATGAATATTTTGAGCAACTTGACGGTGTTGCCATGGGCAGTCCTCTGTCCCCTCTGGTAGCCAACTTTTATATGGAAGACTTTGAGGAGAGGGCTCTCGATTCGGCGATGTTGAAACCAACAGTCTTCTGGCGGTACGTGGACGATACCTTTGTAGTGTGGCCTCACGGTGAAGAAGAGCTTTCACGGTTTTTACAACATCTGAATTCCATCCACACAAACATTCAGTTTACGATGGAAGTTGAAAAGGATGGTTGCCTACCATTTCTGGACGTCATGGTTAAACGCAGGGTGGATGGGTCATTGGGGCATTCTGTTTATCGAAAACCCATGCATACGGATCTGTACCTACAGGCGTCAAGCTGTCATCACCCATCACAAACTATGGGTGTTCTTCGAACGTTGGTGCATAGGGCACATGTCGTGTCGGATAAAGACAGCCTTGCAGACGAATTAGAGCACTTGAAATCGGTATTTCAACATAATGGATATTCTGCACATCAGGTCAGTACTGCTTTAAGGAGGAAAAATCGTGACCACCCACAAGATCAAGAGGATAAGGAGGTGTTTAAGTCCAGAGCATTTCTCCCATATGTCGGGAACATTTCATTGAAAGTAGGCAGAATTTTAAAGAAACATTGCGTGAAAGCAATCTTCCGGCCACCTACAAAGACTCGTGCTCTTGTGGGCTCAGCCAAGGATGATCTGGGATTACGGAAGGCTGGAATTTATAAAATACCTTGCGAGTGTGGGAAAGCCTACATTGGTCAAACCACACGCACAGTACACGACCGCTGCGTTGAACATGAGCGCCACACTCGCCTTTTACAGCCCAGTAAGTCGGCCATAGCCGAACATTGTATATCTACAGGACATACTATGGATTATTCGGCCACGAAAATCTTGGCCCCATCGAGATCCTTCTGGGATTGAGTTGTGAAGGAATCCGTCGAAATACGTTTAGCGGAAAATCTCATTAATCGTGATGGCGGCTTTTTATTGAATAGGGCCTGGGACCCGTTGATTTCTTTAATTTCAACCAAAAGAAAATTTTTTATGGCTTCTGACATGTCGAGCGACAAGTAATTTTATATTTAATATTGAAATTTTCCTTTTATTGTTTTGGACACATCTGTGTGCATGTTTTACTTTTTTCATGCATTCGTTGGCGCTCCATAGATGCAGTAATATTGTAGAGGGCCTTGGAATCGACAGGTGGCGCGCATGCTACGGTAACTTGCGCATGCGCGCCTGCGGCACTTTTAAGTATAAATAGAGCGACTTACACTAGCAATCTCCAGTGTCAAACACTCGCCTGAAGATGGCTGTAAGGTTGGCAGCCGAAATATCGTGGAAAGAAGTCGATGAGATCCGGCTGCAATCCCGAAATCTTATGGAATAAGGCATTATATATATGAAGAAAGGAATAATATACATAATCATTTAGGTAGTTATATAAAAATGTAGAAATTAGTTATGTTCACTCATTCACATGGGTGGCAGGTCAAAAGGGAGCAGAAAGTTTGAGATCACAGAAATTTTAAAATATGTGCAAAAGTTACCAAGCTAAAATTTCTGCTCCCTCAGTGTTAGGTATGAATAAGTAAACTTAGTGAGTCATAGTGATGCTCTTGTAGCCATTAATCTTACATAAGATGTTATTTTGTAAACCCATGTTTTTTATGTATTGAATATAATATTTGTTTCAGCTTAGACTTGTGCACCTTCTGTCTGAAGTATTCATTGGGCTACAGGTGGCTTTGCAGTGCAACAGTAAATGTTATGACTTCAGAACAAGTGCACACAGACATTATCACCAACCACAGCTCCAAGGAATATGCCAGACAGATGATTCCATGAGCCCAAATGAACAATGCTGAAGAAGAGAATGTCAAGCTTGGATGTATACTTTAGGCAGTCTCTTGTCTGAAGTTTCGGGATAGACCCCTTATTATAGCATTTCTTGTGACATCATGTGTAATACAATTGAGTCTGAAACTAATTTGTCAATGAGAATTCCCTGTCTACTGATTTAAGTAGAATGTGCAAATTACTGTTTTGTGTGTTGTACTAAAGTTCAAAAATTGTACAGAAGTACTGTAAGATTGGCACAGTCACAGTTCAACGCAGTATCACTTACATCAAATTCAAGTGGCACTCCCATAAACTTTATGATGATGATGGTTTGTGTTTATGGCACATGACAGTTTCATCATCAGTGTTCTTACCATTTTCAGTGAGATCTGAGTGTGGTTAGAATAAACAAAATATCTTTGAAACAACAGTAAAAGTCCTTTATGATAGAAACATAAGAAGTCCTATAAACCCATCTTAAAAGAGTGTCAGTAAAATGCTGAATGTTTGTTGAAATTTAAATTAAGTCAAATCAGTGAACCCTAAAAACTGTATGTAAAAACAATTATTCTGGAACAAAGGGCTGATGGACCACTGACTAGAAAACCATGGACCACCAAAATACATGTTTTCAAAATGATTTTTTTCAAACTATCATCATTCAAAAGTTGAAACAGTTAGAGGAAAAGAGTGAAATAGTCTATGGAAAGAAAAATGATATGGTGAAAAAATGACAAAATAGTGAAGAAAAAGGAAGTGACATCTGGAGTCTTTAGACAGTTGTTGTAAGAAAGAAATACTAGTCTTTTGGGTTTCAATTTAAACATTTTCTAATTAACATATTTTACACTCACACTGAAACCTTATAGTGTGTCATAAGACAAATAAAAAGTTTAAAGAAAATAATACAGTAATAAAAATGCATGAACTTGAAATAGTAATGCATTAAACATAGTGTTAACTAATACATTTCTCAAAAATATCTGTCTCACCTGATGTCTTTTACTAACACTGTCTTCTTAACAAGCCTCTTATCAATGTGCAAAACAGGAGGATAATACCAGACAGACAATCTTGTATCTTGAATGGCAGCCAAAATATTGGCATCACAATTCCACCTCAGACATTGGACCATTGATCCTTTAACCAGAACATAGAGCTTCAGTGTTTGATTTCACAAATTGTGCATGAGATACAATGGTTAATTAGTAAGAAATGTTGTGAATAAGAGCATTAGCAATGGAAGATAACAAACACAACTGTGGAAAGGACATATTATAAATACACAATTGTAAAAAAGAACTCAGGCATGGAAAGAGCTGTTGGGTTTCTTCCTCTGTAAGTGCACCACCTCTGATAACAGCACTAGATGTGAAGCAGTACATCTGTTTAAACATGGATGGAAAGAAGAAACAGCATTGTTCCTGCTGAGGCAAACATTTTGACATGTGGTCACTAGTTCCTGTGATTCACAGAAATTAAATGAGAATGAGATGATCTGTTTTGAACATACAGTGCCTGACAAAAAAAGTCAAGCACCCTGAAGATATGGCAGGATGTCAAGGTAACTTTGTACACATTGTACACATTCATACCGTAGGTAGGTAGAGGAGTGATTAGAGCTGCAAGTCTTTGCACCAGGTTGAATAACCACAAGAGGACATTAGTGTTGTTTGGTTTAGTGCTGGGGTATATAAGGGGTGTGAATCACATCAGATGTTGAGTGATCACTGTGAAGGACATGGAGATGCTGTGTACTTGTTTGTGACAGAGCTATCAGCACTGCCTGATCCTGAAAAGGACCTCACTGTTGATATGCATTTGGCTGGTTGGTCAAAACATGTAATATCCTGATTTATGGAGTATTCAGATGTCACAGTGGCCCAATACTGGACTGAATGGAAACTTGATGGCTCATCGTCAAAGTTCCAGTCAAGCCATCTGGCAACCACAAGGGAAGATTGCCATTTTATGCACCATGCACATTATAACCCCTTCACATCTGCACCTGCAATCCAGGAACAAGTAATGGTCTCCCTGCAACTTTCTCTGTCATCCCTCATCATTGGTTGGAGACTAGCCAGACTAGTTACTTACCATATGACAAGTAGGCTCCTGTCAACACCATAAGGCAGATGATTGCATTTGGAATGGTGTTGTGACCAGAAAGCACAGACTGCTGATTAATGGCATCACAATAGGTTCAGGACTGCAGATGAATGGTGTCACACTGTGATCATTGATTAACTGCAGTCTAGCACTACCCTTTGTGGCCATCACTGGCAAGTATGGCAGAGACCTGGCAAGAAGTCTCATTCTCACAATGTTTTGGAGAGGCACAGTGGTGTTGTTCCTGGCACCATAGTGCGAGGATCCATCAGGTATGATTTCAGGTCACAGCTGATAGTCGTTGATGGAACTGTGCCAGCTTAACAGTAATCATGTACATCCCATGCCCTTATGTGTTACTTCTTGTGTGACAGTATTGTGTGTCATCTTTCATCCAGGCAACGCATGTGCACACATTGTGTGTCTATGATCTGTTGGCATGATGCTGAGTTACTCTACTGGCCAGCAAGAGTTTGTAATCTCTGAAGTAACATACAATATGCTCTGAGCTCATCAATATTTTGTTTTCTCCTCCCATTCTGGGTGCTTCAGTTTTCTTGTCAGGTAAAGTAGGTAGGTAATGAACAGATCTAGTCCAAATATTGAACTTTTCAGGGCACCACATGTAAGGTCTCCTCACTCCGAATTAAGTTTCATTTCTGTAATTTCATTTTTAACACAGTCTTCTGTTCTTTTTTTTTTTTAACAGAATTTTATGGTCTTGTCAGTGGCACAGATAATGTCAGCATGATGATTTCCTTGCTTAGTTCTCCCATAAGAGAGCCAGTGCAAACAAACATTGCAATCTCTATAGAAAAACCTTAACAGAAGGCAAACTGACCAGCTCAAATAGCTCTGAGCACTATGGGACTTAACATCTATGGTCATCAGTCCCCTAGAACTTAGAACTACTTAAACCTAACTAACCTAAGGACATCATACACATCCATGCCCGAGGCAGGATTCGAACCTGTGACCGTAGCAGTCGCGCGGCTCCGGACTGAGCGCCTAGAACCGAACTGACCAGCTGTCAAAAGGATATTGCCAGTGAAGTGGTGCAAAATTCTGCTATAGGCAAACTAATCAAAAATGTTTGAGAACATGGAAGGCTGGAGAAGGTTCGGCAGCTGAAGGTCATACACTTATTTCTGTTTTTAAATGCATATTACCATGGGGTATCAACTCATCACTAGCAGGAAAGCAAATGTATTTTATTTGGGAAATAAATGCTCTCTCAGTGATATCAAGTTAACACAAAATTAAAGTACTTTGGTTAATGGAGGTTTGGTGTAGTGAGGCTGACAGCTGGGAGGGAGAGGCAACAGTGGTATGGGATATGGATGTGCCATTAGTACAGGCAGGGGTAGTTGGCCCTAGTGCTTGGTGACGTAAAGGACTGGTTTAGAATGGGTGGCGGATACAGAACAGAGAAAGACGGAGACCACGGAGAAGAGGGTGTGGATGCAGGATGAGCAAAGCTGGGGCTGGAGCAGGAGTGGTGTTACATATCACTTAGGAATGGTAATGTGTAACCCTAAGTTTTATCTTTCAGACAAATGGTACTCACAAACAACGAAACAGTACAATGAATTATCATATAGGATAGTGCACCCACTGTTCAGATTTGGTCATTATTGTCATGTGGCAACCTGTTACATTCTGATGACCATGACAGGATCCACAAAAGGGTGATAATAGAACTATAGCCTTTAGCAGTCTAAGTCTCAGTTAGCATGAGTTGAATTACTCAGCAATTGAAAAATAATTGCTATCTATTGTTTAGAGGCTAAAAAAATTTCAGAATCTAACATGAACCAATCAAGCTTTGTCATTTTCAATGGAGGTTAGATTATTACACAGTTGATTAGTGGGACAGGTTTAATTTTTACAAGAATAAAACATAAATTAATTAGATTAAAGTTTCCTGGCCCACTCCTGTGATAACCATCAGATATGAGTAATAAAAGCAGAACTGAAGGTCCTGTAGACATATTTAGAGTTAGTTTGATATACGTACAAGTACTGACAGCCAAGCTCACTATATCAATGGCCTCATCCACAAGAACACACAGCAACATGAACATGCACATTGTTGGTGCAGCTTCTCATATCCCAAATTCTTCCTGCCGATAACTATAAATATTCCTATTCATCCCATTTCCCCCACTGTCCTTGGATAATTTTGCATGTTATTCTCGATACGTACCTGAGCCAGGTGAACTTTTCAATATTGACCTAACGAATCTCCTCTCCCCTATCTCACTTCCCTTATTCCAGTACGTGCATATTCCCACAGCTCATTTGTTCCATACATTTTTTGCAGATATTTTTACATTTTTCGCACATTTATTTGTGCATTTTTATGTATTTGCAAGTACTTGTACATATTTTTATGTATTTGCATTTTAAAGTATTTCTATGTGTATTTTTCTGTTATCCAGCTCCCTTCACAACCACCTAACACCTTCAGTCATCCATTTCCTATGTCATTTCCTGTTTCCCCAATGCCATCCCCACCACACTGGACCCATGCCCCATCTTTATGAACTAGTTCAGAAAAGTGTCCCTTCCTCTGGCTAAAACCAGACCCATGTACTGTTCCTTGAATGTTGCCTAAGCCAAGTAATCCCCCCAAATTGTTTAACCAACCATAAAAATTCCTTACTCTGGATCCTACTCCTCCTTTCACAATGACCTTCCTCTTTTCAGATTCTGACAGTCTCTGTTTCTCACAAAGCTGATACTGCAAAAACACATCTCCATGGCACAGGTATCCGACAACCACCTCTGCTCTCTCCATAAGATACTGCTGCTGTGCAATCTGTACCACATACTCTGTAGAGCAAAGAAACTGATACACCTGCCTCTTATCATGTAGGGCACTGTGAGCAGCAGAAGTGTTGCAACATGGCATGGCATGGACTCAACTAATGTCTGAAGTATTGCTGGAGGGAATTGACACCATGAATCCTGCAGGGTTGTCTATAAATCCATGAGTACGAGGGGGTGGAGATCTCTTCTGAACAGCACGTTGCAAGGAATCCCCAATATGCTCAATAATGTTTGTGTCTGGAGAGTTTGGTGGCCAGCAGAAGTGTTTAAACTCACAAGAGTGTTCTTGGAGCCACTCTGTAGCAATTGTGGACATATGGGGTGTTGCATTGTCCTGCTGGAATTGGCCAAGTCTGTCAGAATGCACAATGGACTTGAATGGATACATGTGATCAGACGGGATGCTTACATATGTTTCACATGTCAGAGTCATATCTAGATGTATCAGGGGTCCCACATCATTCCAACTCAATGCGTCCCACACAGTTACAGAGCCTCCACCAGCTTGAACAGTTCCCCGCTGACATGCAGGGTCCATGGATTCATGAGGTTGTCTCCATACCATTCATGTCCAATCACTCAATACAATTTGGAATGAGACTCGTCGAATACGACAACATGTTTCCATTCATCAACAGTCCAATGTCGGTGTTGATGGGCCCAGGTGAGGCGTAAAGCTTTGTGTCATGCAGTCATCAAGGGTACTGTAGGGAAGCAGCCTACTCACGCCGTAGTAAACTCACATCAGTCTTTCCATTGTGTGCCAGCCAGTCCGCTGTAACTAGCTCTGACGTCATAAATGTTGCACAATACTTTAAAAATCAAATAAATAACCTGAAATGTTTCTAGCATGTCAGGAGTAATACTAAATTAATATGTGTTAAATATCTGTTCGATAACTTAAGCCATTTCTGAAATTTGGACGTTTTTCTGTAAAAATCATTGGCGCAACAGAAAAGAGCTAGAGACTTCAAAATTTATATTTAGATTCATCTTTCATAATAATTTAATAAAAACAGTACTTTGGATTTCACAAGTTAAGATTTTAGTGGAAATTCATGATTTTCTGGTTTTCGTCTCAAAACTTAAGGAAGCAAGATACACTCCTGGAAATGGAAAAAAGAACACATTGACACCGGTGTGTCAGACCCACCATACTTGCTCCGGACACTGCGAGAGGGCTGTACAAGCAATGATCACACGCACGGCACAGCGGACACACCAGGAACCGTGGTGTTGGCCGTCGAATGGCGCTAGCTGCGCAGCATTTGTGCACCGCCGCCGTCAGTGTCAGCCAGTTTGCCGTGGCATACGGAGCTCCATCGCAGTTTTTAACACTGGTAGCATGCCGCGGCAGCGTGGACGTGAACCGTATGTGCAGTTGACGGACTTTGAGCGAAGGCGTATAGTGGGCATGCGGGAGGCCGGGTGGACGTACCGCCGAATTGCTCAACACGAGGGGCGTGAGGTCTCCACAGTACATCGATGTTGTCGCCAGTGGTCGGCGGAAGGTGCACGTGCCCGTCGACCTGGGACCGGACCGCAGCGACGCACGGATGCACGCCAAGACCGTAGGATCCTACGCAGTGCCGTAGGGGACCGCACCGCCACATCCCAGCAAATTAGGGACACTGTTGCTCCTGGGGTATCGGTGAGGACCATTCGCAACCGTCTCCATGAAGCTGGGCTACGGTCCCGCACACCGTTAGGCCGTCTTCCGCTCACGCCCCAACATCGTGCAGCCCGCCTCCGGTGGTGTCGCGACAGGCGTGAATGGAGGGACGAATGGAGACGTGTCGTCTTCAGCGATGAGAGTCGCTTCTGCCTTGGTACCGATGATGGTCGTATGCGTGTTTGGCGGCGTGCAGGTGAGCGCCACAATCAGGACTGCATACGACCGAGGCACACAGGGCCAACACCCGGCATCATGGTGTGGGGAGCGATCTCCTACACTGGCCGTACACCACTGGTGATCGTCGAGGGGACACTGAATAGTGCACGGTACATCCAAACCGTCATCGAACCCATCGTTCTACCATTCCTAGACCGGCAAGGGAACTTGCTGTTCCAACAGGACAATGCACGTCCGCATGTATCCCGTGCCACCCAACGTGCTCTAGAAGGTGTAAGTCAACTACCCTGGCCAGCAAGATCTCCGGATCTGTCCCCCATTGAGCATGTTTGGGACTGGATGAAGCGTCGTCTCACGCGGTCTGCACGTCCAGCACGAACGCTGGTCCAACTGAGGTGCCAGGTGGAAATGGCATGGCAAGCCGTTCCACAGGACTACATCCAGCATCTCTACGATCATCTCCATGGGAGAATAGCAGCCTGCATTGCTGCGAAAGGTGGATATACACTGTACTAGTGCCGACATTGTGCATGCTCTGTTGCCTGTGTCTATGTGCCTGTGGTTCTGTCAGTGTGATCATGTGATGTATCTGACCCTAGGAATGTGTCAATAAAGTTTCCCCTTCCTGGGACAATGAATTCACGGTGTTCTTATTTCAATTTCCAGGAGTGTAGATTAAGTAGGCTAATAAATAAGGCTAGGATGTTTAGATTTAAATAGGTTGGAGATCCGCTATAGCTATGAAGATGTGAAAAGTTTCATTTGAATACCTATAAAATTATAGCGATAGCGTATCTCCAAAGGGCCAGTTCAGAGCTCGTCTACTGCGTGCAGTGTAATTAAATTAATTCTCTCGCCCAAAATGTCTAACTTAGCCACGTCAAAATTTTATTATCAATACTTATCTGCGTGCTGAATGCACATTTAAATTAAGAGCTTCATCGGCCATCAGCAAGAGAAGCTATGATTTATTAGATAACTTAAAGTGGTGCATTACTAGCCCAGCGGCTAGTCGGGAGAGCCGATTTGATCAGGCATTCCCTTAGCCGTCCGCACCGCGGCTTTATATATAAGAACGCTGCGTGAGGAAAAAGGCCCCAGTTCTCTCCAGACGCTGAATAACACGCCATCTGTGTCGGGAGTCGCGTCGCGTCGGTATCACTGCTACAAACAGCCTCGGATGCCGTATTCAGTTACTTGAGATGCGCGTAACCAGGAAATTATTTTCAAGTGAAGTGTTAATTCTGGGATGACTTTCATTATCTAGCTTCAGTTTGCGTATAGTCGTATTTTCACGTGCCGTCGCGGGACAGACATTCTACCAATTATTTAGCGTGGCGTTTGATGAAATATTTTCATCAAATTATGGCGAGCATTCATTTTAACATTTAATTCGGACATTTATAGTTGCATCAGCGCGTTAGACTCTGAACTGCTCTGTTAGTTAGGTTGTATGGATACTTGTGTTTTTCATCTGTGACTTTCTGAATATACTCAACTATTTTGGAATATCGTTTTGATTATAAATCCCGGACAATCTCCTAATCCCTCAGAGCTATAAGCTGCAGCTATAATTGTATTCTCAGATGAAGTGGGCACAAGGAATTCTAATTACAGGCTTCACGTTTTGCTAATCACTTTCTGGTTGCTAAAGTGTAATTAGAGAGCCAGTGTTGAGAATGGCGAAAGACAGCATAAATAACATTAAAAATAATAGGAACTGATTTTACATTCAAACTTTTATACAGCAACCATATTTTCAATAAATAACCGCCGCCCCACAGTACATGAGTGAGCCTTCGAATCCGAAAGCCTATCTCGATGATGCTTCATTGAATTGTTTGCATCCTGACACTTTTTAATAGCCCAGCACTGAAATCTGCAGCAGTTTGCAGAAGGGTTGGACTGCTGTCATGCTGAACGATACTCTTCAGTCATTGTTGGTCCCTTTTTTGCAGGATCTTTTCTGGCCGCAGCAATGATTTGAGATTTGATGTTTTATCAGATACCTGATATTCACAGTACACTCGTGGAATGGTCATAAGACACAATCCCCACTTCATCACTACCTCAGAGATGCTGTGTCCCATCGCTCGAGTGCCAACTGTAATGCCATGATCAGCCTCACTTAAATCTTGATAAGCTGCCAATGTAACAGCAGTAACAAATCTACCAACGGCACCAGATACTTGCCTTATATAGGCACTTCCAACTGCGGCGCCATATTCTATCTGTTTGCCGTATTCTGTGTGTTTACATATCTCTGTATTTGAATATGCATCCCTATACCAGTTTTTTTGGTGCTTCAGTGTATATCACATTCCTGAAACTGAATCCCTTGCCCCCCAAGCACCTGGAAGAGCATTACAGACAACATTTCCATAAGTTATCCAATCTGTTGACATCCTACTTCAGTCTTGGGGCACCACTTTCCAACCCCGACCGTATCCACAGTGATCCTCATTGTCAAATCTTCACAGCACCCAGCCCCAGCCTAGTTGACCCCTTCAGCTTGCTACATCTCCCAAAAATCCCTACCAACACTCCACAAAATCCAGAGTCGAAACAATCCTGGAACACTGCTGTTAATCTTTCCACAGAAATCCTCAGTCCCATAGACGTTTCTATCCTATCCAGATGCCTTGCCCTCAGCCCTGCACCCAAACTTGATCATAATGGACTTTTAAAAGACTTATTTTCCTTCACCTGATCCCTACAACAGAAACACTTCCTTGCCACCCCACCAATCCCTCCAACCAAATCCCAAAATTGAACCCTCTGTCTCCCATTTCATATTGCCATCCGACCACGATTCCCCCCCCCCCCCCCCCCATGCGGCCCCCGTTACCCACCTAACCATCTCTTGGTCACCCTGCAGGAATTCCTAACCTCCAAATTGGTGTCACCATACTGCTCCTCTTCCTAAGAACACCAACCTTTCAGCAGAAGAAAGAATAGCCATACACAGCCTAAGAACACATACTGACATAATAATTCCATCTGCAGAAAAAAGGTTCCACCACTGATGTGATGAACCACAGTGACTAACTGACGGAAGGTTTCTGCTAATTGTCTGACTTGTCCACAATAAACTCTGCCAGAGAGATCCCATCTCAGAAGTCCTACATAAATTCTAATCCCCACTTAAAGCCTTAGGGCATTCACAGGATCTCTCCCCTGAACCTTTTCCCCTCCTTATCTATATGACACCCCATACACCACCTTTTTCATGCTCCCTAAAGTCTACAAACCCAACAATCCTGTAGCTCATTATTGTGCACCCACAGACCAACACCTCCAACTGATTCCACAAAATCTAGCCCTACCATCTCAAAGATACCACCCACTTCCTCCACCGACTTTTCACCATCCCCACCCCTTTATCCCCTGCACCCCTACATACCCCCTGTTGATGACACTTTCCTATACACCAACATCCCTCATGGCCAGGGTCTTGCTGTTACTGAACATTACCTTGCCAAACACACTTCAGATTCTAAACCCACTATATCATTCTTCATACAACTCACTAACTTTTTCCTAACACACAACTACAAGGTATATAAACAAATGCGGCACAGCCAATGACACCTGCATCACACCATCCTATGCCAACCTCTTTATGGGCTATCTGGAGGAAACCTTCCTAACCTCCCAAAACCTGTGGTCTGGTTAAGGCTCATTGATGATATCTTCATCATCTGAACTTAGGTCCAAGACACCCTATCCTCATTCTTCCACAACCTCAAGACCTTCTCTCCCATTTGCTTCAACTGATCCTCCTCAACTCTATGTGCCACCTTCCTAGACATTGACCTCCTCCTTTCTAATGGCTCCATCCACACTTCTGTCCACATTAAAGCCAACAAACACCAACAGTACTTGCATTTCGATAAATGACATCCCTTTCACACCAAAAAATCCCTCCCACAGAGTCTGGCCACGCCAGGGCCAGGAGATCTGCCGTGACAAGAACTCCTTTGTTCAGACTCTCATCAAGGCCTATGCAGACAGGCACTATCCCCCAGACCCAATGCGCAAACAGATCTCCCATGCCATTTCCCACACCCCAAGAACCAGCACAAAGGAGTGCACTTTCATCACCCAATAACACCCCAGACAGGAACAATTGAACAATATCCTTCAACAGGACATTGATTACCTATCAACATGCCCTCAAATGAGGGGCAGCCTACCCAAGACCTTGCCTACAACACCTAAAGTGGTGTTCTGTCACCCACCCAACCTCCACAAAATCCTAGTCCATCCATATGCTACTCCCAATTCCAATCCTTCACAAGGATCATAATCCTGCATGAGAACCAGGTGCAAGACCTGCCCAATCCATCCATCCAGCACTTCCTAGTCCAATCCTGTCACAGGCTTATCCTACCCCATCAGAGGCCAGGCCACCAGTGAAAGCAGCCATGTCATATACCAGCTCAGCTGCAATCATTGTGCAGCTTTTTATATTGGTATGACTAACAACCAGCAGTCCACCAGAATGTATGGCCACAACCAAGTTGTGGCTAAGAGCAAAGTGGACAACCCTACATCACAACATGCAGTAGACCATAACATACTTGATTTCAAACAGTGCTTCACAGTCCAGGCCATCTGAATCCTCACCTCCACCACAAGCTTTCCTGAACTACATAGATGGGAGCATCCTTTTATCCTTACAATACATTCTCCACTTCCAAAATTATCCCAGGCCCAACCTGTGGTAACCTACAGCCCCACAACCTCCACCCAACAGTTTCCACTTCCTCTGTCCAATACCCTCCTCCAAATTCACATTCCCTCACCCTCATTGTGCACCACTCTCTCCCAACACACACACACCAGTCTTTTTCCCTCTCTGCTCCTCTCCTTTTCCGCTCCCCTTTCTCAACCCCCAACCCCACATCCCCCTGAAGCTGCACCTGGCAGCCTTTTCCTGTTACCTTCTAGTCCATGTATGCTCCACCAGACACTGCTCTTCTCTCCTCCCACGTATACCTTGCTACCCCCACCCCTTTCCTGCCCAGCTCCACAGTGTGAGAGAATAAAATATCATTGTAGCCTTCAAGAGGTGGAATAATCAGTTCTAGTGTTGGCTGTCTAGAGAATATGTAGCTGTGAGAAGCAGATTATGTAACAGCAACACAAAGTGGTGCAGTGCTGATAACTCTGTTAAAAGTGGTAGATGGACCAAAACACAAAATTAAAGAAAAGTCTGTAATTATTTATCGTGCAAGCAATGTGATAAAATATTATTTTATAAAGTAGAAGTATGTAAAGATTTTTATATAAGGGACTGTTTGCACTTGTGAAAGTTATTACTTATTTGCAGAAATTAATATATGACTTAAGCATAATAAATGAATTTGTCATAAGATCATCCACTGAAGTGGGACAATATATGATGTTATACAACACACTGGAAGAGTGATGGCTACTTTTCCAAAGAATGATATTCAAAAATGATAAAACCATACAATGAAATATGAAATACGATAGCACATGTACTGTGCAGATTTATTATTTACTTTCATGTCACAAGCCGTGTCAAGGGGCAAAGTGTGTTATCAAGGTGAGATGGAGCTCACAGTAACCATGCAGGAAGAAGTATCTGCATGGGAGTTTGTGTACACTCCATACATTGCCAGCCCAGGAAGGAGTATAGTGCTTCAGTTCAGAAATAAAAGCCAAAACTAAACAATGCTGAGATTGACTTTTGAAGGCAAAGCACAGTGTAATATAATTAGTATTCCAAACTTTAAACCAAGACTGTCAAATTGACATTCACATTCTGTGTTATGATGTTACTGTTAATGCTCTCATGGATTCAACTGTTCATCGCGTGAAGGGTACTGTAATGAATTGACAGAATGTATTAGCTTGTATATATTTGAGAAAAAAATGAATAGTATGCTAAAAATTTGTGTTATACATATATACATTTACATCTATATGTCACAAACCATGGTGAAGCGCATGGTAGTTGGTACACCCCATTGTACCAGTTAGTAGAGTTTCTTCCCATTCACTTCATGTATGGAGTGTGTGAAGAATGATTGTTAAATGCCTCTGTGCCTGCTGTAATTAATTTCACCGTGGCCTCACGATCCCTACATGAGCAATATGTAACGGTTTGTAGTATATTACTGGAGTCACCAGTTCTTGAACCATTTTAACTATCTCAGGATACTTTTTGTCTGTCTTCAAGAGACTGTCAACTCGGTTTCTTCGAGTTCTCTGTGACTCTCTCTCATGGATCAAACAAAAGTGTGACCATTTGTGCTGCCTTCCTCTGTATACATCAGTATCCCGATCTAATTATTTTTGGTACAGGTCCCATAGATTTGAATAATATTCTAGAATGGGTCACACGTGTGATTTGTAACTAATCTCATTTGTATACTTCTTGCAGTATCCCAGTACTCTATCAATAAACTGCAGTCTGCCAACTGCTTTACCGTGACTGATCCTCTGTGAGCATTCCATTCCATATCCCTCCCCCCCCCCCCTCCCCCTTTACTTGAGTCATCAGTCTTCTGACTGGTTTGATGCAGCCCACCGCCAATTCCTCTTCTGTGCCAACCTCTTCATTTCAGAGTAGCATTTACAACCTATGTCCTCAATTATTTGCTGCATGTATTCCAATCTCTGTCTTCCTCTATAGTTTTTGCCCTCTACAGCTCCATCTAGTACCACGGATGTCATTCCCTGGTGTCTTAATAGATGTCCTATCATCCTGTCCCTTCTCCTTATTAGTGTTTTCAACACATTCCTTTCCTCTCCAATTCTGCGCAGAACCTCCTCATTCCTTACCTTATCAATCCACCGATTTTCAGCATTTGTCTGTAGCACCACATTTCAAATACTTTGAGTGTCTTCTGTTCTAGTTTTACCATGGTTCACATTTCACTAACATACAATAATGTGCTCCAAATGCATATTCTTGGAAATTTATTTCTCTAATTAAGGCCTATGTTTGATACTAGTAGACTTCTCTTGGCCAGAAATACCCTTTTTGCCAATGACAGTCTGCCTCTGATGTCCTACTTGCTACATCCGTCATGGGTTATTTTGCTGCCTAGGTGGTAAAATTCTTGAACTTCATCTTATTTGTGACCATCAATCCTGATGTTGAGTTTCTCGCTGTTCTCCTTACTTTCGTCTTTATTCGATGCACTCTCAATCCACATTCTATATTCATTAGACTGTTTATCCCATTCAGCAGATCATGTAATCCTCCTTCACTTTCACTCAGGATAGCAGTGTCACCAGTGAATTGTATCATTCATATCCTTTCACCCTGAATTTTAATTCCACTTCTCAACCTTTCTTTTACTTCCATCATTACTTCTTCACTGTATGATTAAACAGTAGGAGCAAAAGAATACATCCATGTTTTACGCCCTTTTTAATCTGAGCACTTTGTTCTTGGTGATCTACTCTTATTATCCCCTCTTGGCACTTGTACATTGTACACTGAAGCACCAAAGAAATTGGAAAACGCATACATGTTCAATTACAGAGAATATAACCTGGCAGAATATGGCACTCTGGTCGGCAATGCCTATACAAGATAACAAGTGTCTTGCGCAGTTGTTAGATCACTTACTGCTGCTACAATGGCCGCTTATCAAGATTTAAGTGAGTTTGAATGTGGTGATATAGTCAGCACACAAGCGATGGGATACAGCATCTTGAGGTAGTGGCGAAGTGGGGATTTTCCTATACAACCATTTCACGAGTGTATCATGAGTATCAGGAATCTGGTAAATCATCAAATCTCCGACATCGCTGCAGCTGGAAAAGATCCTGCAAGAATATGAGACCAATGATAACTGATGAGAATTGTTCAATGTGACATCCCTTCCACAAATTGCTGCAGATATCAATGCTGGGCTATCAACAAGTGTCAGGGTGCAAACCATTCAATGAAACATCATCAATATGGGCTTTCAGAGCTGAGGGCCCACTCATGTACCCTTGATGACTGCATGACACAAAGCTTTATGCTTCACCTGGGCCTGTCAGCATTGACCTTGGACTGTTGATGAGCAGAAACATGTTGCCTGGTCGGACAGGTCTTGTTTCAAATTGTATTGAGTGGATGGACATGTAAGGGTATGGAGGCAACCTCATGAATCCATAGACCCTGCATGACAGCAGGGGACTGTTCAAGCTGGTGGAGGCTCTGTATTGGTGTGGAGCATGTGCAGTTGGAGTGATATGGGAACCCTGATGCATCTACATATGACTGTGACCGGCGACATGTACATAAGCATCCCATCTAATCACCTGCATCCATTCAAGTCCATTGTGCATTCCAGCGGACTTCCAGAAGGACAATGTGACACCCTACACATCCAGAATCATTACAGAGTGGCTCCAGGAACACTCTTCTGAGTTTAAACACTTCTGATGACCACTAAACTCCCCAGACATGAACATTATTGAATGTATCTGGGATGCCTTGCAACGTCCAGTTCAGAAGAGATCTCCACCCCCTTGTACGCTTACGGATTTACGGACAGCCGTGCAGGATTCATGGTGTCAATTCCCTCCAGAACTGCTTCAGACATTAGTCGAGTCCATGCCATGTTGTGCTGCGACGCTTCTGTGTGGTCATGGGGGCCCTACACAATATTAGACAGGTGTATCAGTTTCTTTGGTTCTTCATTGTATATTACCTGTGTTTCCCAATAGCTTACCTCCATATTCCTCAGAATTTCGAACATCTTGCACCGTTTTACATTGTCAAATGCTTTTTCCAGATTGACAAATCCTATGAACGTGTCTTGATTTTTCTTTAGTCTTGCTTCCATTATCAATCACAATGTCAGAATTGCCCCTCTCATGCCCCTACCTTTCCTAAAGCCAAACTGATAATCTTCTAAAATATCGTCAATTTTCTGTTCCATTCTTCTGTACGTTTTTCTTGTCAGCAACTTGGGGGCATGAGCTGTTAAGCTGATTGTGTGATAATTCTTGCACTTGTCAACTCTTGCAGTTTTCGTAATTGTGTGGATGATATTTTTCCAAAAGTCAGATGGTATGTCGCCACACTCATACATTATATACACTAATGTGAATAGTCATTTTGTTGCCACCTCACCCAGTTATTTTTTTAGAAATTCTGATGGAATATTATCTATTGATCTTAAGTACTCCAAAGCTCTGCTAAAAACTTATTCTAATACCGGATGCTCTGTCTCTTCCAACCTGGCACCAGTTTCTTCTTCTATAACATCAGGAACCCCCACCCCAATAGAGGCCTTCAATGTACTCTTTCCACCTACCCGCTCTCTCCTCTGCATTTAACAGAGGAATTCCCATAGCACTCTCAATGCTATTCTTGTTTTTAATTTCACTGTTGGTTATTTTGACTTTCCTATATGCTGACTCTGCCTCCTGCCAATCATTTCTTTTTCAATTTCTTCACATTTTTCATGCTGCCATTTCATCTTAGCTTCAGTGCAATTCCTATTTATTTCATTCCTGAGTGAGATATATTTCTGTATTCCTGAAATTCACTGAACACTTTTCTACTTCCTTCTCTCATCAATCAACTGCAGTATTTCTTCAGTTACGCTTAGTTTCTGTGCTGATACCTTCTTTGTACCCATGTTTTTCTTTCCAACTTCTATGATTGCCCTATGTTTTTGTTTCCAACTTCTGTGACCGCCATTTTTAGAGATGTCCATTCCTCTTCAACTGTACTGCCTACTGAGATATTCCTTATCCCTCCGACATCTTCAGGTGTATCCCTCCATTCTTTTGTGCGTTCACATCCAACTTCTTTGTACAATGATTCTTCGTGACTAGTCTCTTAAATTTCACCCTACTGTTCATCATTACCAAATTGTGATCTGAGTCTTTATCTGCCCTGGGTACACCTTACAATCCAATATCTGATTTCGGATTCTCTGCCTTACCATGATATAATCTAATTGAAATATTCCTGTTTCTCCTGGCCTTTTCCA
The DNA here is from genome assembly GCF_023898315.1 of Schistocerca nitens. Classification (NCBI taxonomy): domain Eukaryota; kingdom Metazoa; phylum Arthropoda; class Insecta; order Orthoptera; family Acrididae; genus Schistocerca; species Schistocerca nitens. The sequence goes on along the minus strand of NC_064615.1, from coordinate 716,722,087 downwards.
AATACATCTTCTATTCTTGTTATTCTTGAACAGAGTATTAGCTGTTATTATTTGAAATTTATTTAAGAACTCAGTTAGTCTTTCTCCTCTCTCATTCCTTGTCACAAGCCTATATTCACCTTTAATCTTTTCTTGTACTCCTTCCCCTACAACTGCAGTCCAGTCTGCCATAACTATTAGATATTCATCTCAATTTATGTACTGTATTACTCTTTCAATATCCTCATACACTTTTCTCTGTCTCTTCACCTTCAGCTTGCGACATCGGCATTGTAAGGCAACGGAGGATAATATGGAGCTCTTTCATAGTTCGTAATTTAAATTTAAAGCACAGCAGCATAAATAATATGTTCGGCTGGTGTACTTCAATCAAAATGTTTCATAGTGGAATTAAGTTATAAAGATGTTTAGAACAACTGCAAAGTAAGTCATTATTTTTTTATGAAGACACCATTCAGTTTTGATCTTTGTAGTACCAGACAAGTATTTGTATGTCTCATATTTTGTGCCCCACCCCCATGAACCATGGACCTTGCCGTTGGTGGGGAGGCTTGCGTGCCTCAGCGATACAGATGGTCGGACCGTAGGTGCAACCACAACAGAGGGGTATCTGTTGAGAGGCCAGACAAACATATGGTTCCTGAAAAGGGGCAGCAGCCTTTTCAGTAGTTGCAGGGGCAACAGTCTGGATGATTGACTGACTTGGCCTTGTAACACTAACCAAAATGGCCTTGTTGTGCTGGTACTGCGAACAGCTGAAAGCAAGGGGAAACTACAGCCGTAATTTTTCCCGAGGGCATGCAGCTTTACTGTATGGTTGAATGATGATGGCATCCTCTTGGGTAAAATACTCCGGAGGTAAAATAGTCCCCCATTCGGATCTCCAGGTGGGGACTACTCAGGAGGACGTCGTTATCAGGAGAAAGAAAACTGGCATTCTATGGATCGGAGCATGGAATGTCAGATCCCTTAATCGGAGAGGTAGGTTAGAAAATTTAAAAAGGGAAATGGATAGGTTAAATTTAGATATAGTGGGAATTAGTGAAGTTCGGTGGCAGGAGGAACAAGACTTTTGGTCAGGCGAATACAGGGTTATAAATACAAAGTCAAATAGGGGTAATGCAGGAGTAGGTTTAATAATGAATAAAAATATAGGAATGCGGGTAAGCTACTACAAACAGCATAGTGAACACATTATTGTGGCCAAGATAGACACAAAGCCCACACCTACTACAGTAGTACAAGTTTATATGCCAACTAGCTCAGCAGATGATGAACAAATTGATGAAATGTATGATGAGATAAAAGAAATTATTCAGGTAGTGAAGCGAAACGAAAATTTAAAAGTGATTGGTGACTGGAATTCGGTAGTAGGAAAATGGAGAGAAGGAAACATAGTAGGCGAATATGGATTGGGGGTAAGAAATGAAAGAGGAAGCCATCTTGTAGAATTTTGCACAGATAATAAATTAATCATAGCTAACACTTGGTTCAAGAATCATGAAAGAAGGTTGTATACATGGGAGAACCCTGGAGATACTAAAAGGTATCAGATAGATTATATAATGGTAAGACAGAGATTTAGGAACCAGGTTTTAAATTGTAAGACATTTCCAGGGGCAGATGTGGACTCTGACCACAATCTATTGGTTATGAACTGTAGATTAAAACTGAAGAAACTGCAAAAAGTTGGGAATTTAAGGAGATGGGACCTTGATAAACTGACTAAACCAGAAGTTGTAGAGAATTTTAGGGAGAGCATAAGGGAACAATTGACAGGAATGGGGGAAACAAATACAGTAGAAGAAGAATGGGTAGCTCTGATGGATGAAGTAGTGAAGGCAGCAGATGATCAAGTAGGTAAAAAGATGAGGGCTGGTAGAAATCCTTGGGTAACAGAAGAAATATTGAATTTAATTGATGAAAGGAGAAGATATAAAAATGCAGTAAATGAAGCAGGCAAAAGGGAATACAAACGTCTCAAAAATGAGATCAACAGGAAGTGCAAAACTGCTAAGTGGGGATGGCTAGAGGACAAATGTAAGGATGTAGAGGCTTATCTCTCTAGGGGTAAGATAGATACTGCCTACAGGAAAATTAAAGAGCCCTTTGGAGAAAAGAGAACCACTTAGCAGATGAGCCACGTGAAAAATAGGTAGTGAATGAGCCCGAGTACAGTTGCAGCATGTATACCTGAACTATTGTTGTAAATGTTGGTTTGCTGTCTTTCGGTGAACTGTTCACAGGAAGACACTGTCTGCCCTACCGACCTATTTGTAACAAATCCTACTCCCATTATGCCATTTTCTTCTGCTGTTGACATTACCCTATACTCATCTGACCAGAAATCCTTGTCCTCTTTCAATTTCATTTCACTGACTCCTACTATATCAGACTGAGCCTTCACATTTCCCTTCTCAGATTTTCTAGCTTCCCCACCATGTTCAAGCTTCCAGCATTCCACACCCCAACTCATAGAACATTATCCTTTCATTGGTTATTCAGTGTTTTTCTCATGGTCAACTAACCCTTGGCAGTCCCCTCCCAGAGATTCGAATGGGGGACTATTCTGGAATCTTTTGCCAATGGGGACATCATCGTGACACTTTTTCAATTACAGGCCACATGTCATGTAGATACAAATTATGTGTCTTTAATGCAGTGGTCTCCATTGCCTTCTGCATCCTAATGCAATTGATTATTGCTGATTCTTCTGCTTTTAGGGGCAGTTTTCCAACCCAAGGACAAGAGAGTGACCTAAACCTCTGTCCACTTCTCTGCCCTCTTTGACAAGGCGGTTGATAGATGGGGGTGACTTCTTATGCTGGAAGTCTTCAGCTGGCGATGTTGATTATTAATCAAAATTTAAGCGGTGGTGGATTTTGGACCTGGGGCTGAGGACATTCTGATTATTGATCAAAGACACTACCCCTCGACCATATGTGCATTGCATCCCTACAAAGTGTAATACCCAGGTATTTGTTGGAGTTTGGCAATTCCAGCTGTGACTCACTGACATTATAGTCATAGAATACTATGTTGTTTTTGTTTTGTGAACTGCACAATTTTACACTTCTAAGTATATAAAGCAAGCTCCCAATTTTTGCACTACTTTGAAATTTTATCAAGATCTGACTGAATATTTTGTGCCACTTCTTTCAGACAGTACTTCATTATAGATAACAGCTCATGTGCAAAAAGTCAGAAGTTACTATTAATCTTGTCTGCAAGGTCATTAATATGCAACTTGACCAGTAAGCATCCCAACACACTTCCATGGGGCACACCCAAAGTTACTTCTACATCTGATAATGACTCTGCATCCAGGATAACTTGCTGCATCCTCCCTGCCAAAAAATTCTCAATCCAGTCACAAATTTTGCTTGGTACTCCATATAATTGTGCTTTTGACAATAGCTGTAGATTTGGTACTGAGTCAGATGCCTCTTAGAAATCAAGAAATGCCGCATCTACCAGACTCCCTTGATTGAAAGTTTTCAGTATGTCATGCGAGAAAAAAAGGACTGGTACTCACCACATACCGGAGATGCTGAGTTGCAGACAGGCATGACAAAAAGATTGTAACAAATAAGCTTTCAGCCAACAAGGCCTTTGTCAAAAATAGATTACAGACACAAATACACTCACGCAAATGCATCTCACACACACCACTCAGCATCTCTGCTGTATGGTGAGTAGCAACTTTCTTTTTCATAATATTGTTACATTTCATCCTGGATTTTTCATTGTTTGAAAAAACAAGTTGGGATTCACATGATTAATGTCTGGGAACGCATGCTGATTGGCATGGTGGAGGCCATTCTGTTAGAGATACCTCAGAATGTGTTCTAAGCTTCTACAAAAAATTGATGTAAATGATATTGGATGGTAGTTTTGTGGATCAATACTACTACCCTTTTTGTAAATGAGTGTGATCTATGCTATTTCCAAGTACTGGGCACTTTCTTTTACTTGAGGCATCTATGATAAATTACAGTTAGAAGAGAACTCAGCCACAAATTGAGTATAGAATCTGATAGTGATTCGATCAGGCACTGAAGCTTTGTTCAGTTTTAATGATTTCAGCTGCTTCTCAATGCCATTGTCACTAACACTTATTTCACTCATCTTTCTGGTGGTATGAGAATTAAGTTGGAGCAAAACTCCTGGGTTTTCCTTTGTACAGCAATATTTAAAAACACAGTTAAGCATTTCTGCTTTTGCTTTGCTGTCTTCAACTTCAGTTCCAGTCTTCTCCATATGAGTCTGGACACTAACTTCATTGCCACTAACAGTCTTTACATATGACCAGAATTTCTTTGTGTTTTGTGAAAGATCATTTAACAATATTCTACAATGGCAATCACTGAAGGTTTCACATATTGCTCTCTTGACAATGAAACACATTTCATTCAGCATCTCTATCTATTGCCCTATGCTTTTTCCCTTTTTTTTTTTATTTTTATTTTATTTTATTTTATTTTATTTTTTTTTTGTGATCATTACTGCCAGAACAGATTCATGGTCAATATTAACAGTTTTGATGTGCACATCTTAAAAGAGGTCAGGTCTATTTGTTGCCAGAAGATCTAATATATTTTCATCATGAGTGGGGATTCAAATTATCTGTTCTAGACAGGTTTCAATGGAGGAATTTAATAATGTACCACTAGGCACTGAGCCTAACAGATGCACTAGCAGTGGCAGCAGAGTAGCATTTACTGATATACAGTAATTCAGGTTCTTTTTTTCTGACCTGCTTCTGCATTGAAGTGAACTATATTTGTATATTTTACTACATAGACCAGTGATTAGCAAATTACTGTAAGTTTTTGTTTTTGTGTAAATATTAGTGCATGTCCTTGTGTAAGGTGGCTTCCTAGTGCAATTTTCCCACTGTCAGACTGCCACGTCACGCCACTAAGTTTAAATCTTGTGCTGGTACACAGCGTATAGTTTAGAATAGTTATTTCGTGCAGCAGCTTTTGGGTAAGAAGACTTTTTGGTACCAGTTAAGTGTAGATACATTCTCTTCAGTAGAGAAATTTATTTCTGTTTAGGAGCTTGCCATCTCAGGGCACAGCGAGAAACTGCAGAGCAGTTTTTAGTGTCACTTTATTCTCCTTATTATATTTTGTGTACATTCCAAATTCGACAGCGCCATTTGCGATCCTATATCTATTTTTACACACTACAATATGACTAGGGACCAAGCCTGTTGTGAGTGGACACTCCTTACCTGGAGAGGAAAAGCATAGATCACACCTTTAGAATGGCTGAACTAACTTTTTTTTTTTTTAAATAGTGTTTAACATGTTTTAATGTAACCTGTGATACTTCACCCTTTACCTTAACCTATGTTGGAATTTACCTTTATCTGTGCCCAATTTTATTTACTGTCTGATCTGATGTTGCTACATCATGTCTGATGTGGTGATGATCAACGAGAATTCTGTCAACTGGTTCTTGAGCAGTATATATTCTGGAAGCGCCCTGCTGGTACTTAATTTAGCAATACAAATCTGATTCTACAATGGCTTGTTGCCATTGTGGTGCTCAGTCTTTACAAGGGAGAGGAAAAAAAAAAGCAGGTCTGTGTATGTATGGATGGATACGTGTGTGTGTGCGAGTGTATACCCGTCCTTTTCTCCCCCTAAGGTAAGTCTTTCCGCTCCCGGGATTGGAATGACTCCTTACCCTCTCCCTTAAAACCCACATCCTTTCGTCTTTCCCTCTCCTGCCCTCTTTCCTGATGAAGTAACCGTTTGTTACGTAAGCTTGAGTTTTGTGTGTATGTCTGTGTTTGTTTGCGTGTCTATCGACCTGCCAGTGCTTTTGTTTGGTAAGTCTCAAATGAAAGTGCTGGCAGGTCGACAGACACACAAACAAACACAAACATACACACAAAATTCTAGCTTTTGCAACCAACGGTTGCTTCGTCAGGAAAGAGGGAAGGAGAAGGAAAGATGAAAGGATGTGGGTTTTAAGGGAGAGGGTAAGGAGTCATTCCAATCCCGGGAGTGGAAAGACTTACCTTGGGGGGAAAAAAGGACAGGTATACACTCGCACACACACATATCCATCCACACATACACAGACACAAGCAGACATTTGTAAAGGCAAAGAGTTCAGGCAGAGATGTCAGTCGAGGTGGAAGTACAGAGGCAAAGATGTTGAAAGACAGGTGAGGTATGAGCGGCGGCAACTTGAAATTAGCGGAGGTTGAGGCCTAGCGGATAATGAGAGGAGAGGATATACTGAAGGGCAAGTTCCCATCTCCGGAGTTCTGACAGGTTGGTGTTAGTGGGAAGTATCCAGATAACCCAGACGGTGTAACACTGTGCCAAGATGTGCTGGCCGTGCACCAAGGCATGTTTAGCCACAGGGTTATCCTCATTACCAACAAACACTGTCTGCCTGTGTCCATTCATGCGAATGGACAGTTTATTGCTGGTCATTCCCACATAGAAAGCTTCACAGTGTAGGCAGGTCAGTTGGTAAATCACGTGGGTGCTTTCACACGTGGCTCTGCCTTTGATCATTTACACCTTCCGGGTTACAGGACTGGAGTAGGTGGTGGTGGGAGGGTGCATGGGACAGGTTTTACAGTGGGGGCGGTTACACGGGTAGGAGCCAGAGGGTAGGGAAGGTGGTTTGGGGATTTCATAGGGATGAACTAAGAGGTTACGAAGGTTGACACCGGTGTGTCAGACCCACCATACTTGCTCCGGACACTGCGAGAGGGCTGTACAAGCAATGATCACACGCACGGCACAGCGGACACACCAGGAACCGCGGTGTTGGCTGTCGAATGGCGCTAGCTGCACAGATTTTGTGCACCGCCGCCGTCAGTGTCAGCCAGTTTGCCGTGGCATACGGAGCTCCATTGCAGTCTTTAACACTGGTAGCATGCCGCGACAGCGTGGACGTGAACCGTATGTGCAGTTGACGGACTTTGAGCGAGGGCGTATAGTGGGCATGCGGGAGGCCGGGTGGACGTACCGCCGAATTGCTCAACACGTGGGGCGTGAGGTCTCCACAGTACATCGATGTTGTCGCCAGTGGTCGGCGGAAGGTGCACGTGCCCGTCGACCTGGGACCGGACCGCAGCGACGCACGAATGCACGCCAAGACCGTAGGATCCTACGCAGTGCCGTAGGGGACCGCACCGCCACTTCCCAGCAAATTAGGGACACTGTTGCTCCTGGGGTATCGGCGAGGACCATTCGCAACCGTCTCCATGAAGCTGGGCTACGGTCCCGCACACCGTTAGGCCGTCTTCCGCTCACGCCCCAACATCGTGCAGCCCACCTCCAGTGGTGTCGCGACAGGCGTGAATGGAGGGACGAATGGAGACGTGTCGTCTTCAGCGATGAGAGTCGCTTCTGCCTTGGTACCAATGATGGTCGTATGCGTGTTTGGCGGCGTGCAGGTGAGCGCCACAATCAGGACTGCATACGACCGAGGCACACAGGGCCAACACCCGGCATCATGGTGTGGGGAGCGATCTCCTACACTGGCCGTACACCACTGGTGATCGTCGAGGGGACACTGAATAGTGCACGGTACATCCAAACCGTCATCGAACCCATCGTTCTACCATTCCTAGACCGGCAAGGGAACTTGCTGTTCCAACAGGACAATGCACGTCCGCATGTATCCCGTGCCACCCAACATGCTCTAGAAGGTGTAAGTCAACTACCCTGGCCAGCAAGATCTCCAGATCTGTCCCCCATTGAGCATGTTTGGGACTGGATGAAGCGTCGTCTCACACGGTCTGCATGTCCAGCACGAACGCTGGTCCAACTGAGGCGCCAGGTGGAAATGGCATGGCAAGCCGTTCCACAGGACTACATCCAGCATCTCTACGATCGTCTCCATGGGAGAATAGCAGCCTGCATTGCTGCGAAAGGTGGATATACACTGTACTAGTGTCGACATTGTGCATGCTCTGTTGCCTGTGTCTATGTGCCTGTGGTTCTGTCAGTGTGATCATGTGATGTATCTGACCCCAGGAATGTGTCAATAAAGTTTCCCCTTCCTGGGACAATGAATTCACGGTGTTCTTATTTCAGTTTCCAGGAGTGTATATATAATAGAGGGGAACATATATCTAAAAACAAAGATGATGTGACTTACCAAACGAAAGTGCTGGCAGGTCGACAGACACACAAACATACACACAAAATTCAAGCTTTCGCAACAAACTGTTGCCTCATCAGGAAAGAGGGAAGGAGAGGGAAAGACGAAATGATGTGGGTTTTAAGGGAGTGTCTGTATATGTGTGGATGGATATGTGTGTGTGTGCGAGTGTATACCCGTCCTTTTTTCCCCCTAAGGTAAGTCTTTCCGCTCCCGGGATTGGAATGACTCCTTACCCTCTCCCTTAAAACCCACATCCTTTCGTCTTTCCCTCTCCTTCCCTCTTTCCTGATGAGGCAACAGTTTGTTGCGAAAGCTTGAATTTTGTGTGTATGTCTGTGTTTGTTTGTGTGTCTATCGCCGTGCCAGCACTTTTGTTTGGTAAGTCACATCATATATATATATATATATATATATATATATACATATATATATATATATATATATATATATATATATATATATATATATATATATATATGTCTGCTTGTGTCTGTATATGTGTGGATGGATATGTGTGTGTGTGCGAGTGTATACCCGTCCTTTTTTCCCCCTAAGGTAAGTCTTTCTGCTCCCGGGATTGGAATGACTCCTTACCCTCTCCCTTAAAACCCACATCCTTTCGTCTTTCCCTCTCCTTCCCTCTTTCCTGATGAGGCAACAGTTTGTTGCGAAAGCTTGAATTTTGTGTGTATGTTTGTGTTTGTTTGTGTGTCTGTCGACCTGCCAGCACTTTCATTTGGTAAGTCACATCATCTTTGTTATATATATATATATATATATATATATATATATATATATATATATGGACGGAGCACTTACTTTTAAGCAGCACTGTCACAACACTAAAAAAAAGGTCTGTGCCAGGAACAATAAATGAATCATAAATGACTGGTACATCACGACAACAATATGAATCTCCCTTAAAACCCAAATCCTTTCGTCTTTCCCTCTCCTTACCTCTTTCCTGATGAAGCAACCGTTGGTTGCGAAGCTTGAATCTTGTGTGTGTGTCTATATATATATCTAAAAACAAAGAAAGTGCTGGCAGGTCGACAGACACACAAACAAACACAAACATACACACAAAATTCAAGCTTTCGCAACAAACTGTTGCCTCATCAGGAAAGAGGGAAGGAGAGGGAAAGACGAAAGGATGCGGGTTTTAAGGGAGAGGGTAAGGAGTCATTCCAATCCCGGGAGCGGAAAGACTTACCTTAGGGGGAAAAAAGGACGGGTATACACTCGCACATACACACATATCCATCCACACATATACATACACAAGCAGACATATTTAAAGACAAAGAGTTTGGGCAGAGATGTCCGTCGAGGCAGAAGTGCAGAGGCAAAGATGTTGTTGAATGACAGGTGAGGTGTGAGTGGCGGCAACTTGAAATTAGCGGAGATTGAGGCCTGGTGGATAACGGGAAGAGAGGATATATTGAAGAGCAAGTTCCCATCTCCGGAGTTCGGATAGGTTGGTGTTAGTGGGAAGTATCCAGATAACCCGGACGGTGTAACACTGTGCCAAGATGTGCTGGCCGTGCACCAAGGCAAGTTTAGCCACAGGGTGATCCTCATTACCAACAAACACTGTCTGCCTGTGTCCATTCATGCGAATGGACAGTTTGTTGCTGGTCATTCCCACATAGAATGCATCACAGTGTAGGCAGGTCAGTTGGTAAATCACGTGGGTGCTTTCACATGTGGCTCTGCCTTTGATCGTGTACACCTTCCGGGTTACAGGACTGGAGTAGGTGGTGGTGGGAGGCTGCATGGGACAGGTTTTACACCGGGGGCGGTTACAAGGATAGGAGCCAGAGGGTAGGGAAGGTGGTTTGGGGATTTCATAGGGATGAACTAACAGGTTACGAAGGTTAGGTGGACGGCGGAAAGACACTCTTGGTGGAGTGGGGAGGATTTCATGAAGGATGGATCTCATTTCAGGGCAGGATTTGAGGAAGTCGTATCCCTGCTGGAGAGCCACATTCAGAGTCTGGTCCAGTCCCGGAAAGTATCCTGTCACAAGTGGGGCACTTTGTGGTTCTTCTGTGGGGGATTCTGGGTTCGAGGGGATGAGGAAGTGGCTCTGGTTATTTGCTTCTATACCAGGTCGGGAGGGTAGTTGCGAGATGCGAAAGCTGTTGTCAGGTTGTTGGTGTAATGGTTCAGGGATTCCGGACTGGAGCAGATTCGTTTGCCACGAAGACCTAGGCTGTAGGGAAGGGACCGTTTGATGTGGCAGCTGTCGTAATGGAGGTACTGTTGCTTGTTGGTGGGTTTGATGTGGACGGACGTGTGAAGCTGGCCATTGGACAGGTGGAGGTCAACATCAAGGAAAGTGGCATGGGATTTGGAGTAGGACCAGGTGAATCTGATGGAACCAAAGGAGTTGAGGTTGGAGAGGAAATTCTGGAGTTCTTCTTCACTGCCCTGTATTTTTGGTGTATGGCTAGTTGGTGCTCTGTGTGTTTCTTGTAACACTAAAACTTCACAGTTGTTTCATTTGCACATGTCAGATAATAAAATTTCTTTATTTACAGATAAGCCGTCAATATTGCAGGAAGTTGTCACTATTGATGGTCTTGATAAAGGCCTTTTTTGAGTCTCTTCAGAGAGTTGTTTTGTCATCAGGTTTTGGTGCTCCATTGTTTGCAGGATTGGCCGACTAGGTCGTTTCCAGGGGACGCCTGATTGCTTGTTGTTCGAGTGGTGAACGCAATCTTCGTGGAGGCTCCTGCAGTGTCCCCCAGGAACAACATACTGCAGAAGCTAACAGGTTCATCATGGGGAGCTAAACCACATGTTTTGCGCACCACGGGTCTGGTGCTGAGTATCTCAGCAGCGGAACATGCGGCGCCAGTTTGGAGGAACTTTGCTCACACTAAGCAAGTTGACATCGCCGTAAACGAAACTGTACATATTGCCACAGGATGCCTCAAACCAACTCCCACAGACATGTATCCCATCATAGGCATAGCACCACCCACTATCCGCAGATAAGTAGCCGCCGAGATCGAAAGATCAAAACAAAAGAATGATCCTCGACACCCAATGGATATGCACTGAAAACAACGTGTCCGGCTGAAATCCCGCAGGAGTTTCATTGAAACTACTGAAGAGCTCGCCACCAAGCCCGTCGCAAGGTGGCTATCTCTTTGGGAAGAAATGGTGCCACTCCACAATGGAACTACTTGAGATGGGATCTGCAGGATTTCAACTACCTTTTACAACTTGAGAGGTCACTAAACTGGCTGCGCACTGGAGTAACTGGGTGCAAATCAAACCTATTTAAATGGGGTTACAGTGATAGCGATAGGTGTGAATGCGAAGCAATACAGGACTTGGACCACCTATTGATTTGCCCAGATATGTCTATAACATGCACTAAAGATGATATTTTGAAAGTTAATGACAAAGCAAACTACGTTGCTAAGTACTGGGAAGGGAAGATATAATTGGTGCATCCGGATATGGAAGAAGAAGAATTCATTTATTGTGTATCCACACGTGAGTTACTTATATGCAAATATGCTCTGTTATGTAACCATATTATCGTGAGGAATGAGTGATTTGCAACCACACTCATGATGTCTCAATACTACTATATGTTGACACTTACTATGAAGGAACAAGCAATGATTGTATTGCGTAAATATTCCTGGGAGTAATAGTTATATGTTTGTAATGATGGAAATGAAGCATCAGAAGTGTCTTGATGAATGAAAAATAGAATAATTGGTCATTGTTCAGGCATTCAATTCCACACAGCAGTCTGCGAACTGCCAACATCAAGATGTTCTGTATAGCAGTCTGCGTACTGCAAATTACTGCATATAGTTAACAAATCCCCCCCATGAACCATGGACCTTGCCGTTGGTGGGGAGGCTTGCGTACCTCAGCGATACAGATAGCCATACCGTAGGTGCAACCACAACGGAGGGGTATCTGTTGAGAGGCCAGACAAACGTGTGGTTCCTGAAGAGGGGCAGCAGCCTTTTCAGTAGTTGCAGGGGCAACAGTCTGGATGATTGACTGATCTGGCCTTGTAACACTAACCAAAATAGCCTTGCTGTGCTGGTACTGCGAACGGTTGAAAGCAGGGGAAACTACAGCCATAACTTTTCCCGAGGGCATGCAGCTTTACTGTATGGTTAATGATGATGGTGTCCTCTTGGGTGAAATATTCCGGAGGTAAAATAGTCCCCCATTCGGATCTCCGGGCAGGGACTACGGATGTCCGGGCATGGACTACTCAAGAGGACGTCGTTATCAGGAGAAAGAAAACTGGCATTCTACAGATCGGAGCGTGGAATGTCAGATCCCTTAATCGGAGAGGTAGGTTAGAAAATTTAAAAAGGGAAATGGATAGGTTAAATTTAGATACAGTGGGAATTAGTGAAGTTTGGTGGCAGGAGGAACAAGACTTTTGGTCAGGCGAATACAGGGTTATAAATACAAAGTCAAATAGGGGTAATGCAGGAGTAGGTTTAATAATGAATAAAAAAATAGAAATGCGGGTAAGCTACTACACACAGCATAGTGAACACATTATTGTGGCCAAGATAGACACGAAGCCCACACCTACTACAGTAGTACAAGTTTATATGCCAACTACCTCTGCAGATGACGAAGAAATTGAAGAAATGTATGATGAAATAAAAGAAATTATTCGAAGGGAGATGAAAATTTAATAGTCATGGGTGACTGGAATTCGGTAGTAGGAAAAGGGAGAGAAGGAAACGTAGTAGGTGAATATGGATTGGGGCTAAGAAATGAAAGAGGAAGCCGCCTGATAGAATTTTGCACAGAGCACAACCTAACACTGGGTTCAAGAATCATAAAAGCAGGTTGTATACATGGAAGAAGCCTGGAGATACTGACAGGTTTCAGATAGATTATATAATGGTAAGACAGAGATTTAGGAACCAGGTTTTAATTTGTAAGACATTTCCAGGGGCAGATGTGGACTCTAACCACAATCTATTGGTTATGAACTGTAGATTAAAACTGAAGAAACTGCAAAAAGTTGGGAATTTAAGGAGATGGGACCTTGATAAATTGACTAAACCAGAAGTTGTAGAGAATTTTAGGGAGAGCATAAGGGAACAATTGACAGGAATGGGGGAAACAAATACAGTAGAAGAAGAATGGGTAGCTCTGATGGATGAAGTAGTGAAGGCAGCAGATGATCAAGTAGGTAAAAAGACGAGGGCTGGTAGAAATCCTTGGGTAACAGAAGAAATATTGAATTTAATTGATGAAAGGAGAAGATATAAAAATGCAGTAAATGAAGCAGGCAAAAAGGAATACAAACGTCTCAAAAATGAGATCGACAGGAAGTGCAAAATGGCTAAGCAGGGATGGCTAGAGGACAAATGTAAGGATGTAGAGGCTTATCTCACTAGGGGTAAGATAGATATTGCCTACAGAAAAGAGAACCACTTGTATGAATATCAAGAGCTCAGATGGAAACCCAGTTCTAAGCAAAGAAGGGAAAGCATAAAGGTGGAAGGAATATATAGGGGGTCTATACAAGGGCGATGTACTTAAGGACAATATTATGGAAATGGAAGAGGATGTAGATGAAGATGAAATGGGAGATATGATACTGCGTGAAGAGTTTGACAGAGCACTGAAAGACCTGAGTCGAAACAAGGCCCTGGGAGTAGATAACATTCCATTAGAACTACTGACAGCCTTGGGAGAGCCAGTCGTAACAAAACTCTACCATCTGGTGAGCAAGATGTATGAGACAGGCGAAATACCTTCAGACTTCAAGAAGAATGTAATAATTCCAATCCCAAAGAAAGCAGGTGTTGACAGATGTGAAAATTAACGAACTATCAGTTTAATAAGTCGCGGCTGCAAAATACTAACGCGAATTCTTTACAGACGAATGGAAAAACTAGTAGAAGCCGACCTCGGGGAATATCAGTTTGGATTCCGTAGAAATATTGGAACACGTGAGGCAATACCGACCCTACGACTTATATTGGAAGCTAGATTAAGGAAGGGCAAACCTACGTTTCTAGCATTTGTAGACTTAGAGAAAGCATGTTGACTGGAATACTCTCGTTCGGATTCTGAAGGTGGCAGGGGTAAAATACAGAGACCGAAAGGCTATTTACAATGTGTACAGAAACCAAATTGTCGTTATAAGAGTTGAGGGGCATGAAAGGGAAGCAGTGGTTGGGAAGGGAGTGAGACAGAGTTGTAGCCTGTCCCCGATGTTATTCAATCTATATATTGAGCAAGAAGTGAAGGAAACAAAAGAAAAATTGGGGTAGGTATTAAAATCCTTGGAGAAGAAATAAAAACTTTGAGGTACACTGATGAAATTGTAATTCTGTCAGAGACAGCAAAGGACTTGGAAGAGCAGTTGAACGGAATGGATAGCGTCTTGATAGGAGGATATAAGATGAACATCAACAAAAGCAAAACGAGGATAATGGAATGTAGTCAAACTAAGTCGGGAGATGCTGAGGCTATTAGATTAGGAAATGAGACACTTAAAGTAGTAAAGGAGTTTTGCTATTTGGGGAGCAAAATAACTGATGATGGTCGAAGTAGAGAGGATATAAAATGTAGACTGGCAATGGCAAGGAAAGTGTTTCTGAAGAAGAGAAATTTATAAACATCGAGTATAGATTTAAGTGTCAGGAAGTCGTTTCTGAAAGTATTTGTATGGAGTATAGCCCTGTATGGAAGTGAAACATGGACGATAAATAGTCTGGACAAGAAGAGAATAGAAGCTTTCGAAATGTGGTGCTACAGAAGAATGCAGAAGATTAGATGGGTAGATCACATAACTAATGAGGAGGTATTGAATAGAATTGGGGAGAAGAGGAGTTTGTGGCACAACTTGACTAGAAGAAAGGATCGATTGGTAGAACTTGTTCTGAGGCATCAAGGGATCACCAATTTAGCATTGGAGGGCAGCATGGGGGGTAAAAATTGTAGAGGGAGACCAAGAGATGAATACACCAAGCAGATTCAGAAGGATGTAGGTTGCAGTAGGTACTGGGAGATGAAGAAGCTTGCACAGGATAGAGTAGCATGGACAGCTGCATCAAACCAGTCTCAGGACTGAAGACCACAACAACAACAACAGTTAAGAAATAACTGGATCTTTGTACTATTGAGTAATAATTTTGTATTGTGCTTCATATTAATTTACATATTTAATCAGATACTGGATTTATTTCATACCATAAGTAAAATGCTTGTTCCTCCATGTGTCGGAAAGGTTTTGTTCAACTTTCAGTTTCACAAATCCTTTTGGGGTGTTCAGACGTAACAGCCCATTTAGACCTACTTAAAATATACATTCTCCAGATGAATTCGGAATTACACATGCATACAAAATATGTAACTTCTCTAAAAAAAATTATAACTGCAAAAATAACTGTTTTATTTCGTTTACCTCAAAGTGTAGAAGCTCTGTAAATGAAGGGAACATTTTCCATGAAGGAAGCCTCAAGTAATTAATGAAATATGTAAATGCATTATTGTAATTATGTATTTGAGAAATTATACTCGAATAGTATCACAAATACGATCCAACATAGAACTGTACTTGCTGTTCTGGAGTGAACACACGTTTATATGTGTATTTTCAGTTCTTATATGTTAATTTTAATTGTTAGTTAGTCAAAAAATGATTCTAAACAATGCCGAAGATTGTTCAGGATTGTTTGGAATATATATATATAGGGGTAGCCATATTGGCACAGGGAGTCAGTCTGGTTTTGGTTTTTGAGCAGTGAACATGTAGCTGCTCCATTTGTGTTGTAAGTATTGTCTATTTCTGTAATGATGCTTTGATTTTGTTTTGAAAGTATAATAAATATATTGAAACATTATGCAAGATTAATTATTAATTTAACATTATAGTTAAATTTACAGTGACTGTTAATGGATTCAGGACGACTACTGTGGCAGATCATGAGTAACTATGAGTAACCCCACTATTAAGCAAAAAAACGTTTTAACACGAGGAGAATTGGCTGATGTCTGTAAACAGATGATAGCAGTGTTGGCTACTGTTGACATGCTTCTGGCTAATTCTCAAAGTTGCAGTGACATTGGGGCACTGTTAACAAGACCTGCAACATCTTTGGTGCCGTTGAAATCCCTTGGTGAGCTGGGTGTCACTGCATCTTCAGATACGCAACATCTGACCAGTCCATCTCCACTCAAGAGAGGGCAGCAGAAAGTGGTGGGTTCGTGTGTCACTGGGTGGTAGGCAGAAAGAGGGAGCAGGTCATGTAACTGTCTACCTATGCCTTAGCAACAGGTACAAGATCCTACCCAGTGTTGATGATAACTCTGAGCCAGCAACGGATGCCTCTCCTGTTGCCCAGTCCGGACAAGTACTGTGGGTGGGTGTGCTTGTCATTGGGAGCTCCAATGCTAGGCGGGTGATGGAGCCCCTCAGGGATATAGCAGGGTGTGGTGTGCGTACTGCAAGACCTTCAGTACACACACAATCAGATTATTTGACTTGTCGCTCTAACGAAGTAGGCGAGTGTCGGCAATATGTCTCGAGGTCTTATCGTGGCGTGTTTATCTTCTGCCGTTAGGTCAGACGATAGAAATGCCACTTGCACACTTAGAGTAGCAGATTGACGGTGACCAACTTTAAACCAAACTTGATTAATTTTCACACACATTTATTAAAATAATAAATAACATAGACATTATGTAACTTGATTCTGGATGCTGTTTGCAATTGACAGTCTGAAGTTCTTTTGGTCTTGGTACGTTAATCTTATTCTCACATATCTCTGATACTTGACAAAGTGTCTATTCATTTATCTTCATGGCTATGTACAGGAATATAAGACAGCGCCTGCGCTGTTGTGCTTAGTGGGGCACGCTCTAGTGGGAAAGTTGTGTACGCGCTGACTACGTGGAACTATGTACACAACACAGGGAAAGTGGGAAAACATGCCAGTCTGCACTCAGTATGCTTTCTGGGAGGTCTCGTCCAAGTTGTGGAAGAGGTGCTGCCGGCAGCTATTATGCGTACTGGGTGTAACCGGCTACACATAGTACCACATGTCAGCATGAACAATGCCTGCTGCTTGGGTTCTGAGGGCATTCTCAGCTCCTTTTGGTGGAGGCTCATTTGGTGAAGGCAACTACCGCTGCACATGGAATGCAAGCTAAGGAGTCTATTTGTAGCATGATAATCAGGACTGATCACGGTACTCTTGTTTGGAGCAGAGTAGAAGGTGTAAAGCAGAGGCTCAGATGACTCTGCAATGATACTGGATGTGAATTTCTCGACCTCCAAAATTGGGTACAGAATTGTAGGGTTCCCCTTAATAGGTCAGGCATGCATTACATGCAGGAAGCAGCTACTAGGATAGCGGAGTACTTATGGTGTGCACAAGGAGCCTTCCTAGGTTAGAGAAACCCTCGCTCGGAATCAACGATGATTTGCCTGATAAATTAGCCACAATGTCCTCAGAGAACATTCATCATCACAGATCAGATATAGAAAAGGTTAATATGATTTCAACAAAGTGCAGGAGCATCCAAGGAAAGGTGTCAGAATTAGTATCATTTACTGAAAGCAATAATTCACAGATCATATTAGAAACAGAAAGTTAATTGAAACCAGATATTAATGACAACAAAGTCCTAAACTGAGATTGGAATATTTGCCGTAAGGATAGGTAAGTCTCCAATGGTGGTGGTGTGTTTATTGCAGTAAAGTATTCAATAAAATCTAGTAAGGTTATCACAGTTTCCGATTGTGAATTAATCTGGATGAAGTTAAGTATCAAAGATCAGTAAAAAATGGTAATCAGATGCTTTTAGAGAATACCTGGGAGTTCTAGTGGTAGAGTGCTTCAAACAGAAGTTGCAGAATACCGATAATAATTTTCCTGATCGTGCTGTTGTAATAGGGGGTGACTTCAGCTTGCCAGGTATGGATTCGGAGTGTCATACTATCAAAATTGGTGCCAGAGACAGGAATTCACTTGACATTGTTCTGGATGTCTTGTGTAAAAATGTCTTTGGGCAGATAGTTATAGAACCGACTCATGAGGGTAATGGCTTAGACCTCCTGACAACAAACAGACCTGAACTTATCGAATCAGTTAACAAAGAGAGATTATAAGGCTGTGATAGCATCTATGACAATGGGTCTGACAAAGAATATTAAGAGAGGTAGGAAGATTTTTTTGTTTAGCAAAAGTGACAGGATACAGATTCAGCATATCTGAGCAGCCAGCATCAAATATTTGGTTATGAGGACGAAGATATGGAAAACAAATGTAAAAAATTCAAAGGAAACATGCAATATGCCCTAAACAAATATGTTCTGAGTAACGTCTTAAAGGTTGGGAAAGAACCACCATGGTTTAACAGCCATGTTACGTAAACAAAGAGAACTTCATCTCAGATTCAAGAGAAATAAAAACCTAGCTGACAAACAAAAGCTGAACGAAGTGAAAATGAGCATAAGGAGAATAATGAGAGAAGTGTTCAGTGACTTTGAAAGCAAAACTTTGTCAACCTATCTGAGTAAAAATCCAAAGGCGTTTTGGTCGTATGTAAAATCAGTAAGTGGATCAAAATCATCTATTAATTTATTCAGTGATCATACTGGCAGCGAAGCGGAAGATACACTACTGTCCATTAAAACTGCTACACCACAAATATGACGTGTTACAGACGCGAAATTTAACCAACAGGAAGAAGATGCTGTGATATGCAAATGATTAGCTTTTCAGAGCATTCACACAAGGTTGGCACCAGTTGTGACACCTAAAACGTGCTGACATGAGGAAAGTTTCCAACCGATTTCTCATACACAAACAGCAGTTGACCAGCATTGTCTGGTGAAATGTTGTTGTGATGCCTCGTGTAAGGAGGAGAAATGCATACCATCACGTTTGCGACTTTGATAAAGGTCTGATTGTAGCCTATCGCGATTGCGGTTTATCGTATCGCAATATTGCTGCTCGCGTTGGTCGAGATCCAATGACTATTAGCAGAATATGGCTAAGCTTATGGGTAACAGTGTAGTGGGTGGTGGTGGTGGTGGTGGTGCAGGTGCTGGTGGTGGTGGTGGTGGTGTCACTCGTGGAAACGTTCCTGTAGTAGTTGGTGTTAGAGGTGCACATTTTTTAGATTGAAGTCAGCTCATAGGTATACCTGCTTAAAGGAAATCCCTCTAACTATGGGCTCATCTTCTGAGGATGTAATGTTTCCAAGTAGAGAAGGAATTAGCATATTTCATCAAAATATAAGAGGTATTAGAGATAAAGTTAGTGAACTGCTTATAGATGTTGACTATGAAATTATTGGTATATCAGAGCACCACTTAAATAATCTGACAATTCAGAGGCTTCCTTTACCAGGCTACAGATTAGCTGGCTGTTTTCAAGGAGTTCCTTGCGGGGTGGGGGAGTGGCTCTGTATATAAAAAACAGTATTCCATTTGAGTCCATAGAGGTATCACGACACTGCACTGAGCAGATATTTGAATGTTGTGCAGCGGTAGTCGAATTTAGTGAAACTAAACTTCTAATTGTTGTTGTTTATAGGTCCCCTAACTCCAACTTCAGAGCATTTCTGCTCAAGCTAGAGAGGGTTCTTGATTCACTTTGTAGGAAGTACTGGAAACTAGTTATATGTGCTGACGTCAATTTAAATTTTGTATATGATGGTGCAAGGAAAAGGATGTTGGTAGATCTCCTAAATTCATATGATCTGATTCAAACTGTGTTTTTTCCAACTAGGGTGCAGGGGAACAGTAGCACAGCCATAGACAATATTTTTATTCATTCTTCATTACTAGATGGGCATTCTTTTAGTAAAAGTATGAATGGCCTTTCAGACCATGATGCACACATTTTAACACTAAAAGGCTTTTGTACTCAAACCAATGTCATATTTAATTACAAACTATGCTGGAAAATTAATCCAACAGCAACAGAGAAGTTTTTAAACCTTGTCAAGGAACAAGAGTGGCAGGATGTTTATAGTGCCGATAACATAGATGATAAATACAATGCTTTCCTTAACACATTTCTCATGCTCTTTGAGAGTTGCTTTCCATTAGAACATTCTAAATGGGGTACTAGTAGTAATGATGGGCAGCCCGGGTGGCTGACTAGTGGGACAAGGATATCATGTAGAACAAAGTGGGAATTATATAAAAATGTTAGAAGTAGTCACAATCAAGCTACAGTAGACCATTACAAACAGTATTGTAAGGTGCTTTAAAATGTTATCAGCTAATTCAAGGATAAAATTAAAACCATATGGTCAGTTGTGAAGGAAGTATCTGGTCAGCAGCACAAAGTCGACGATACAAAGTCAGTTTGCAGTAAAAATATTTCTGTTACTGATAAATCAGATGTATGTACAGTATTTAACAATCATTTTCTGAGCATTCCTGGAGAATTAAATAAAAATTTAGTTTCTACAGGAAATCATATAACTTACTTGGCAAATGCCTTTCCAAGATTGATGTCTGAAATACTCCTCTGTGATACAGACAAGAGGGAGCTTGAGTCAATAATTAAATCACTGAAGACTAAGGACTCTCATGGTTAGGATGGAGTGTCTAGCAGAATATTAAAGTACTGTGCTGCCCATTTTAGCCCTGTATTTAGCCATATTTGTAATTTCTGCTTTAGGAATGGTCAGTTTCCTGAACGATTAAAGTACTCAGTAGTAAAGCCACTTTACAAAAAGGGAGAAAGGGATAATGTAGATAATTTTAGACCTATTCTTATGCCATTAGTGTTTGCAAAAGTTATTGAAAAGGCTATGTATGTAAGGATAATTGATCATTTTATATCATATGATTTGCTATCAAATGTACAGTTCGGCTTTAGAAGTTGTTTAACAACTGAAAATGCTATATTCTCTTTTGTCTGTGAGGTACTAGATGGGTTAAATGAAAGGTTTCGAATGCTTGGCATCTTTTTTGATTTAACTAAGGCATTTGATTGTTTTGATCACAAAATATTGCTCCAGAAGTTGGACCATTATGGAATACAGGGAGTAGCTCACAATTGGTTCACCTCTTACTTTAGCAACAGGCAGCAAAAGGTCATTATTCACAATGTTGATAACGGCTGTGATGTGGGGTCTGAGTGAGGTACTGTCAAGTGGGGGGTGCCCCAGGGATCAGTGTTGGGGCCACTCCTGTCCCTTATTTATATAAATGATATGCCCTCTAGTATTACGGGTAACTCTAAAATATTTCTGTTTGCTGATGACACTAGCTTGGTAGTAAAGGATGTTGTGTACAACATTGGCTCGGTTTCAAATAGTGCAGTACATGACCTCAGTTCATGGCTTGTAGAAAATAATCTAATGCTAAATCACAGTAAGACTCAGTTTTTACAGTTTCTAACACACAATTCAACAAAACCTGACATTTTAATTTCACAGAATGGGCATATGATTAGTGAAACTGAACAGTTCAAATTTCTAGGTGTTCAGATAGATAGTAAGCTGTCATGGAAAGTCCATGTTCAGGATCTTGTTCAAAGACTTAATACTGCCATTTTTACTATTCGAACGGTATCAGAAGTGAGTGATCGTTCGGCATGAAAATTAGTCTACTTTATTTTCATTCGCTATTGTCATATGGTATTATATTTTGGGGTAACTCTTCTCAGTCAAAATGGATATTTTTGGCTCAGAAATGGGCGGTTCGGGCAATAAGTGGTGTTAGTTCACGAACCTCTTGTCGACCTCTGTTCACGAGGCTGGGTATTTTGATATTGGCCTCTCAATATGTATATTCCTTATTGTCATTTCTTGTTACCAATATTAGTTTATTCCCAGGGATATGTAGCTTTCACTCGGTTAATACAAGGCAGAAATCAAACCTGCATTTGGATCAGACTTCCTTAACTCTTGTGCAAAAAGGTGTCCAGTATACTGCTACATCCATTTTCAATAAGCTGCCACTCAAATTAAAAAATCTTAGCAGTAATCCACATGCTTTCAAATTGAAACTGAAGAGTTTCCTGATGGGTCACTCCTTCTATTCTGTCGAGGAGTTACTCGAAAAATTAAGCTGATTTCTATTTCATTGCTGATAGTGTTTACTTAAATTTATGGACTGACTTTTTTAAGGTTCATGAACTTTTATTTTTATCTGTTATTATGTTTATGTTGTAATTTCATGTACTGACGCATTCCATGACCTTGAAGATTTGCTCCTCAATTTGGTCCTATGGAACTTGACGAGTAAATAAATAAAATAAAAGGAGGGTAATACGGATCCCAATGGCCTCGTATGACTAGCAGTTGAGATGACAGGCATCTTTTTCGCATGGCTGTAATGGATCGTGCAGCCACGTCTCGATCCCTGAGTCAACAGATGGGGACATTTGCAAGACAACGACGAC
Source organism: Schistocerca nitens (assembly GCF_023898315.1). NCBI lineage: Eukaryota > Metazoa > Arthropoda > Insecta > Orthoptera > Acrididae > Schistocerca > Schistocerca nitens. Next base: position 716,699,546 of record NC_064615.1, on the reverse strand, counting down.
CTGCACGAACAGTTCGACAACGTTTGCAGCAGCATGGACTATCAGCTTGGAGACCATGGCTGCGGTTACCCTTGATGCTGCATCACAGACAGGAGCACCTGTGATGGTGTACTCAACGACAAACCTGGGTGCACGAATGGCAAAATGTCATTTCTCCAGATGAATCCAGGTTCTGTTTACAGTATCATGATGGTCGCATCTGTGTTTGGCGACATCGCGGTGAATGCACATTGGAAGCATGTATTCATCATCGCCATACTGGCATGATGGTATGGGGTGCCATTGGTTACATGTCTCGGTCACCTCTTGTTCGCATTGATGTCACTTTGAACAGTGGACGTTACATTTCAGACGTGTTATGACCTGTGGCTTTACCCTTCATTCGATCCCTGCGAAACCCTACATTTCAGCAGGATAATGCATGACCGCATGTTCAGGTCCTGTACGGGGCTTTCTGGATACAGGAAATGTTCAACTGCTGCCCTGGCCAGTGCATTCTCCAGATCTCTCACCAATTGAAAACATCTGGTCAATCGAGGCCAAGCAACTGGCTTGTCACAATACACCAGTCACTACTCTTGATGAACTGTGGTATCATGTTGAAGCTGCATGGGCAGCTGTACCTGTACACGCCATCAAAGCTCTGTTTGAATCAATGCCTAGGCATATCAAGACCGTTATTAAGGCCAGAGGTGGTTGTTCTGGGTACTGATTTCTCAGGATCTATGCACCCAAATTGCGTGAAAATGTAATCCCATGTCAGTTCTAGTATAATATATTTGTCCAACGAATACCCGTTTATCATCTGCATTTCTTCTTGGTGTAGCAATTTTAATGGCCAGTAGTGTAACTGAGAGAAACCCAAAATACTGACTTCAGTCTTCCAAAATTGTTTCACCATGGGAGATAATAGCACAGTCCCTCCTTTCAATCATTGTATGGATGCTGAAATGGCAGATATTGAGATAATTGATCATGGAATAGAAAAACAACTCAAGTCGCTTAGTAGTGGAAAGGTGTCAGGACCACATGAGACACCTATAACATACTAGAAAGATTCTGTGAAAGAACTAGCTCCCCTTCTAGCAGTAATTTATTGTAGATTGCTTGAACAACAAAGGGTACCTAGCAACTGGAAGAAAGCACAGCTCATTCCTGTTTTTCAGAAGGGCCATAGGACAGATGCACACAATTATAGATCCATATCGATGTTAATCTGTTGTAGAATTATGGAACATGTTTTATGCTCAAGAATAATGACATTCTTTGAGAAAGAGAATCTCCTCTATAAAAATCAACATGGATTCTGCAAACAGAGAATTGATGAATGGTGGAGTCTCTGGCAGTTGATCCTGAATGTAAATAAAATTTAAAGTATTGTGCATTCATAGGATAAGGAATCCATTACTGCATAGCTACACTATTGATGACAAACTGCTAGAAACAGTATCTACCAAAAAATATCTAGGAGTAACTATCTAGGGCGAATGTAAGTGGAATGTCTACACAAAACAAATAGTGGGAAAATTAGATCCCAGACTCAGATTCATAGTAGGAATCTTAGGGAAATGTAACTCATCCATGAAGGAAGTGGTTTATAAGGTGCTTGTTCAACCAATTCTTGAGTATTGTTCATCTATTTGGCATACCTAACAGAAAGGGCTGATAGAAGAGAGAGAGAAGATCCAATGAAGAGTGGCACATTTCGACATGCGTTTATTTAGATGGCACAAGAGCATTATGGAAATGCTCAACAAGCTCCATTGGCAGAGAGGCGCTGTACATCACAGAGAGATTTACCTTTGAAATTTCAAGGGAGCACTTTCTGGGAAGTCAGACATATTATTACTCCCCCCCCCCCCCCCTCCTCCCACATTTAATGTCACGTAGTGACCACAAGGAGAAAGTTCGAGAAATTAGAGTCAATACAGCGGGTTACCGACAATCATGCTTCCCATGTGCTATTTGCGAGTGCAACAGGGTTGGAGGCCTCAGCTACTGGTACAAAAAGTACCCTCCACCACACACCATTAGGTGGCTCGTGGAGCATGATGTAGATGCAGATGTAATGTTTCATAGGATGTGTTGACATACCCACTACTAACAAAACTATAATTTTCTCACTTGATTGTTGAATGATTAAAGTATCCACTGATGATTACAGTATGACTGAGGAACATGTGTGCAAGCGAACTGAGGTTTCCTCTGAAGTTTACGATTACATCAGGAGGTGAGCCTGGAGGGCAATAGAAGGATCCAGTTGCCATTTTATGCCTAACCCTGATCTGAAACTTGCCCAAACATCTCACATGCAGCTTCAGTTTCTGTCTCAGTGATTTAAGGTTTTTGTGTAGTGCAAAAAATACACTACTTCCATTTCCCATTGGCCTAGCCTTTTGATATACACTTAAATTTTCGCCAGGAAACTCACTGCAATCAATTTCAGGTTTCAACCAACTTATCACAACTAAACACCTCAAAAAAAGTTTTGCATCACCTCGGTACTGAGAGTTCCGGAACCTGTACAAAAATTTGGAATAGAGATCAACATAAACATTTTTGCCCTTTTTACTGCTCATGAAAACCACACATTCAATGTTGTACCACCATACAGCGAGACCTTCAGAGGTGGTGGTCCAGATTGCTGTTCACACCGATACCTCTAATGCTCAGTAGCACATCCTCTTGCATTGATGCCTGCCTGTATTTGTCTTGGCATACTATCCACAAGTTCATCAAGGCAAAGTTCTTTCAATTTGTCCCAATGGTCAACAGTGATTTGGCGTAGATTCCTCAGAGTGGTTGGTGCATCACATCATCCTTAAACAGCCCTTTTCAATCTATCCAAGGCATGTTTGATAGGGTTCATGTCTGGAGAATATGCTGGCTACTAGTTGAGCAATGTCATTATCCTGAAGGAAGTCATTCACAAGATGTGCATGATGTGAGTGCAAATTGTCATCCATGAAGATGAATGCCTCGCCAATATGCTGCCGATATGGTTGCACTATCGGTTGGAGGATGGCATTCATGTATTGTACAGCCGTTATGTCACCTTCCATGACCACTAGCGGCATACAACAGAACAATGGTACCTTCTGAAAATTCTCAAAAATGTACATCGATCTGCACTGATATACACTAGAATTTGGGGTGATCTATTCCTTGACAGTAATTGTGAATCACAAATGCTGTTTTGCTATGAAATCAGTTATCCACAATGCTTGTAATTTACGAAAAATTTTCAAAATATAATTTTGCAAGCATCTGACTAAAGACCTTTCCGACTAAAGACCTTGTTCCACTAAAGATCAGGAGTTATCTGAGCTATTCTATGTGTAGTAACACTGTTCACGTTTACGTCGCACTTCACTTAGCGTAGACCGGGACTGTGTCCTAGGCATGCCCGATGTTAACTGACTGGGCACAGCCCATGCTGCCGGAGTTGTTGTTGTTGTTGTTGTTGTTGTTATGCCGGCAGAGGTCGCGTCTGAATTCTCGCGTGCCCTCTGGTGGACGGGACTCTACTTGCAGCAACTACCGTCCGTGACGCGCCGTGCCAATGTGCGCCTCCCGCGATCTTTCTGGTGGCTACAGCACTCCTCCTCCTTCAGGGGGTGAAGCCACTGTGATCCACTGCGTTGGAAGGTGGAGCGTCGGGCAGGAGCGATGACCTCCACATCCATTGGATGGCTGGAGTCGAGGGGATCTGCCAACCCTCGAGCCGGAACCTTCGAATACGGCTGGAAGTGACCCACACGAAGAGGCCCCTGGCGTCCCACAACAGGAGCCCGGGACAGAACGGGCGACAAGCTGTCGAACGCCAGATCCTGTGCCACCTCGGGAGGGGCAAGACCCAGTGGCGGGGACGAAGGGGAAGGGACGACCACAGGTGAACCAGCCTCCTGAGAAACCGGGCCTGCTAGGGGGGCCAGCTCTCGCTGGGGCATCTCGAAAGATGGTGATGCCGGTGCTGGAGCTACTGGAGGCTGCCAAGGCTGAGAACCATCGCAGTGCGGCAGAGTCACAGCAGGGAGAGGAGGTAATGTCCCCTGTGAAACCAACACAGGTGCCGGCAATGGGGAAGCCGGAGTCCGAGAGGTCGGAGGGTGGGTGCCCGAACGTGGACGTAGCTGATTTTGGTGACGACGTACCACCCGGTCCCCCGCCTGCAAGGTATAGAGCCGGCGGCCATGTAGGCGCAGGACCACCACCGGTATTCAACGTGGATTGCGACCAAACCCACGGGCCCAGACCGACATACCCAGTGGAAAGCCAGGCACTCCGTTTTGTGAAGACTGGCGAGGACCAGGCCGGAGGAGGTGCAGCAGAGTCCTAGGTTGACGCCCATGGAGGAGCTCTGCGGGGCTGCGTTCTCCCATTGATGTGGTCCGGTATGCCATCAAGAAAAATGTCAATGCTTCCTCCGCAGGAAATTTGTGCACATATTTTTTCATCTGCGTCTTAAATGTGCGCACCATGCACTCGGCTTCCCCATTCGATTGTGGATGGAAGGGGGGAGAGCAAACGTGCCGAATACCGAAGCGCCTACAAAAATCCTGGAAGGTCTGCGAAATAAACTTCGGTCCATTGTCCGAGACCAGGGTGATTGGCAGACCTTCCACAGAAAAGATTTTTGCTAGTGCCTGGATTGCAACTTCTGAAGTGGTTGAGGAGCAGCGAACCACATATGGGAATCGGGAATAAGCATCAATGACAATGAGCCAGAAGCCATTGAGAAACGGGCCCGCAAAATCGATGTGAACATGTTCCCGTGCTTGGGTTGCCGGCGGCCATGAAGAGAACGCTGCCCTGGGAGATGCTTGTTGGCTCGCACACTGGGAACAGGCGGCCACCAAGTGCTCATTTCTCTGTCAATACCGGGCCAGTACACATGTCTGCGAGCCAAGGTTTTAGTACGGGAAACACCCCAGTGCCCCGCATGTAATAACGTGAAGACCTCCCTTTGTACACTTGCAGGAACAACCACGCAAAGAGCTGTATCATCGGTAGCCAGAAGGAGAGCTCCTTCCAAGACCGAGAGGCGGTTTCATAGAAGAAAATAATTACGAAGGGGGTCCGAGGCCCGGCCCGGAGGACGGGATGACCACCCCTGCTGAATGAGGCGAACTACTTGCCGGAGAACCGGGTCAGCCGCCGTTTCCCTGGCGACTCGAGAACTAGTGATCGGGAAGCCATCAACCGCTTGGCGGGACGCCACATCCAAATGAAAACACATAATCTCCTCTCGATCGAACGTAGGATCCGGGCCCACCGGAAGACGGGAAAGAGCATCGGCGTTGGCATGCTGTTCTGTAGGGCGAAAATGAATGTCATAATGGTACTTAGAGAGGAACAAGGCCCAGCGCTGTAGTCTGTGGGCCGCCCTATCCGGAATCTGAGAGGCGGGGCCAAATAACGATATTAACAGCTTATGGTCAGTGATTAACTGAAACTTTGTGCCATACAAGAAAGGGTGAAACTTGGTAACAGCGTAGACAATGGCCAAAGCCTCTTTTTCCACCTGGGAGTAATGGGCCTGCGCGGGACTAAGCGTTTTAGACGCAAACACCAGTGGTTGCTCGGAACCATCTGCGTTGCGATGGGCCAGGACCGCCCCCACCCCATACTGCGAAGCATCCGTAGCCAGGACCAACGGCTTATGGGGATCAAAAGAAGCCAAACAAGGGGCTGACGTGAGGAGGCCCTTCAACGAGGTGAACACTCGCTCGCATGCAGGCGACCAATCAAAAGGAACACCCTTGTGCAGAAGGCAGTACAGGGGGTGGGCTATAGTGGAAGCCCTGAGAATGAACCAGTGGTAATAGGCTATCTTGCCTAAAAAAGCTTGTAACTCTTTCAGCGAAGCGGGCCGAGGAAGGTTGACGATACCTTGGACCAAACTTCCTAGTGGCTGGATGCCGTGCCGAGATATGGTGTAGCCCACATACTCAATGGACGGTTGGAAGAAGGTTGACGTATGCAGGTTGCAACGCAAGCCCACAGACCTGAGTTTGAGAAAGGGGGTGCGAAGGTTGTGCAAGTGTTCCTTCGTGCTGCGGCCTGTGACAATTATGTCATCCAGGTAATTAATACAATGAGGGATTGTCGGCGTGACATGCTCAAGATAACGCTGGAATATCGCCGGGGCACTGGATATTCCAAAGGCCAACCGCTGGTATTGGTAAAGGCCAAACGGGGTGTTGACGACCGGCAGCCGTTTGGAGTCCTCATCAAGTGGTATCTGATGATAAGCCTCCGACAGATCGATTTTCAAAAAATATTGGCCTCCCGCCACGGCGGAGAACAATTCATCAGCACGAGGCAAAGGATAGGTGTCCACCACCAATTGTGAATTAATGGTGGCCTTGAAATCGCCACAAAGACGTAATTTTCCCGAGGGCTTCCTTAGAATAACGAGGGGCGAAGCCCACTCACTGGAAGAAATGGGAAGAACGACCCCTAGGGCTGTCAGCCAGTCTAGCTCTTCCTTTACCTGAGGGCGGAGAGCCAAGGGGATCTGCATCGCGCGTAGAAAACGCGGACGAGCCGAAGCCTTCAACGTCAAGTGAGCTTCAAAATCTGAAACACGCCCCAGGCCCTCCTCAAAAATATCTGGAAAGTCTGAGATCAAAGATTCCAACGAGTGATAGGGAACGTCTTCGGAGACCAACTGTATGGTGTCAGCAATAGAAAAACCGAAAGCTTGAAAGGCATCCAGGCCAAAAAGGTTAGCGGAGCTCGCATCACTGACAACAATAAAAGAATAGGCCGAGTGACTGATTTGTAAGTCACGTCGGTAGTGAATTGACCCAGAAGGGGAATGAACTGTTTACCATAACCGCGTAGACGCCGGTAAACTGGCGCCAACGGGGGCGATCCAAGGTCGGAATAAGTTTGTGCATTCAACAACGAAACTGCCGCGCCTGTATCTACTTACAGTTGTAACCGGCGCGACCGAACCGACACCTCGATTAAGAGTTTGCGTGCCGATGCGTCGGGAGCCTGGCCCGATGAAACTTCCTGAATGTCAACGTCCATGTCCTCTGTACCTGCTTCCTTTGATTCTTTTGAGGCTGAGCGGCAAACTTAAGCAATGTGACCTTTTTTATTACATTTGCGACAAACGGCCCAACGCTGGGGGCACTCTTACCGATCATGATGTATATAGCACGACACACAGGACGGCAACAGGGGCCGGCGGCCGGAATTCTGTTTACGCGCCATGCGGGAGCGGCCGGATTGTACCGCTCGCATGTCGTCCACCCCGGACACAGTGGACGCGGCCATGCCGCCCTGAACCTCCGCCACGTCGCACCACACTTCCAGCTGTTGACCTGCTGCGTGAGAGACTTCATACGATTGAGCAATGGACAGGACTTTCTCGAGGGAAGGCGCTTCTAACTGCAGGGCCCGTTGCCGGACCTCCCTATCGGGCCGAACGAACAATGACGTTGCGTACCATAATGACGGCATACGACTCTCGTGACTGCTCCGTGACAAAATGACACTTGCGACTAAGACCGTGCAGGGTAGCTGCCCACGCCCGGTAAGACTGATGGGGCTGTTTCTTGCATTGATAGAACTCGACCCTAGCTGCCACAACATGCGTGCGGCGGCGATAATATGAAGACAGCAATGAACACAATGCGTCAAAAGACAAGGACGTGGGTTCCTGCAACGGCGCTAGCTGCCGCAAAATGTGATACAGCGAGGGAGATATCCAAGACAAGAAGAGAGCACGACATACCTCCGCATCGGCAACATGAAACGCCTGGAAATGCTGCCGAAGGCGATGTTCATATGCGTCCCAATCCTCCACCGTCTCTTCATACGGGGGAAAGGGAGGAGGAAACTGCGCGAGAGCAGACGGCGTGGAGAGCAACGCCGGAAGCACTTGTTTCATGGTGGCCATGAGCTCCGTCTGCTGCACAACCAAAACCCGCACCAAATCCTCCATGCCGTGGAGAAGCTGCGAAACCGGAACAACGACGCAACATGCGAAAGAACGACCCTACTCGTCGCCAATTGTGTAGTAACACTGTTCACGTTTACGTTGCACTTCACTTAGCATAGACCGGGACTGTGTCCTAGGCATGCCCGATGTTAACTGACTGGGCACGGCCCGTGCTGCCGGAGTTGTTGTTGTTGTTGTTGTTATGCCGGGAGAGGTCGCGTCCGAATTCTCGCGTGTCCTCTGGTGGACGGGACTCTACTTGCAGCAACTACCGTCCGTGACGTGCCGTGCTAATGTGCGCCTCCCGCGATCTTTCTGGTGGCTACAGCACTATGTGTGTTTCTGCTGATCTGTAACTCTGCTACTCAGTCTGTAGATAACTATTCTGATTCTCATGTACTTATATAATGCTATTAGAGAATGATGTTTAGAACAACAATAGGTTGGCATTTTAAATGAGCAGAAGTAATTTTAAGCCTATAATTGTCAATAATAGTACAAGTTTATCACGGCACTCATAAATGTTCAAAATTTTGTGATATATCACAACACAAATGACTATTAATACAATCAATGAAAGATAATGCAGAAGCAATGTGAACAGTAAAATATAATTTCAAATTGGCAGATGAACCTGGCATGTGTGGTCTCCCACAAAGCAAAGTCCTAAGTTAGCTTTTACATAATAAATAAACATGTGAACTCCATGGACTTTTTACTTAGCTGATTTTGTGACAACTTCAACACTGGCATGTCAAAAATGAACAGTGCAGCATCAGTTTACCTCAGTCAAAATTATGAAAATGTGCAGCACTAAAAATGTACATCTTCTGTCTGAAGCAGAAGAAGATGAAGAAGAAGAAATCCATAAACTGAACCAGTTATGATTGACTTGAGTGTAGGTGTGGTGTGTGGCTGAAGTAGGATATTACAATGAAAATAATCAATTTTTGACAATATAATGTAACTGGAAGGATAAAAAAAATCTACTCACCAAGCAGCAGAAGGAGAACACAAACAAAAAAAGAAAGTTATATTTATGCAAGCTTTAGGAGCCAGTAGCTCCTTCTTCTGGCAAAAGGGTTGAAGGGGGAGGAAAATGGGGTGAAGGAAAAGGACTGGAGAGGTTTAGGAAAAGGGTTAGATTTCAGAAGAGTCACCCAGAACAACAGGTCAGGGGAGACTCACCGAACGGGATGAGAAGGAAAAACTGATTGTTGGGGATTGCACCCAAAGATATATGAAAACCTGAGAGCTTAGTGGTGGAAGAAATGGTAATATGCAAGACAGAGATCACTGAAAAAACATTGTGCATGGGTTAATAAGAGTGGAAAGCTAAATGCACTGTACGTAACAAAGGTGGAGGGGGACTGCAAAAAATAGACAGATCAGAAAATGAAAGAAGTAGAAAACTAATGGAGAGCAAAGAAAGGAGTAGTTATTGTGAATAAATGCTGAGACAGAAGAAACTTAACGTAAATTAAGGTCAGGTGTGTGGCGAGCACACATGTTGTAGTGCTAGTTCCCATTTGCAGAGTTCTGAGAAACTGGTGTCTGGAATCCAGATGGTGCATATGGTGAAACAGGACTGTCATGTTGTACAGCATGCTCTGCAACAGGATATTGTGTATTGCTGGTATGCATTCTCTCCCTATGCTCATTCATCCTAAATGATAAACTGGTGGTAGTCATGATGAAGCGGCTGAACAGTGTTTACATAACAGGTGATATATGACATGTGTTGTTTCACAGTTGGCTCTCCATCTCATAGTATATGTTTTGACAGTTACAAGGTTGGCACGGGTGGTGGTAGGAGGGTGCATAGGGCAAGTCTTGCTGTGGGGGCAGTCACAGGAATAGGAGGCATATGAGTAGGGAGGTGGGTACAGAAGGAGTATAGGGTCTGAAAAGGATATTGTGGACATTGGGAGGGCAACAGAAAGCTATTCTAGATTTGGTAGGCAAAATCTCAGACAGAATGGATCTCATTCAGGGTACGATTTTAGGAAGTCGTGATCTTATCAAAGGAGCTGATTAATACATTCACAAATCTGCTTTTGATCTAGGTTGATGGGATAATTACGTTCAGTGTAGGCTGAAGTGAGAATGGTGGTTTATTGCTGTAAAGAGTCTACACCCAAACAAATATCTTTGCCTCAAATGCCAAGGCTGTGTGGGAGGGAATGTTTGACATGGAAAGGATGGAAACTGTCAAAATATAAATACTATAGTTTGTTAGTAGGTTTAATGTGGACAGAAGTGTGTAGCTGGCCTTTGGTGAGGGTGAACATCAAGGAAAGTGGCATGGAATTCAGATTAGGACCACATAAAATTTAATTCTCCCAACATTATAGTCATGACCTTGGTGTCTGTTTCACCACACGTGTCGTCTGGATTCTTCCCACAGACACCAGTCTCTCAGAATTCGTCAAATGGGAACTAGCGCTACAGCACGTCCTTGATGCTCACCTCACACCTGGCCTTAATTTAGGCTAAGTTTCTTTCATCTCAGCATTTCTTCACAGTAACTACTCCTTTCTTCACTCTGCTTTAATTTTCTAAATCTTTCATTTTATGTCCTGTCTATTTTTTGCCACCCCCCTCCCATCTCTGTTACGTACAGTACACTTAGCTTTCCACTCTTATTAACTCATACACAATGTTTCTGCAGTAATCTCTGTCTTGCATATTACCCTGTTTTCCTCCTTTGAAGCTCTCAGATTTTTACATCTTGCATGACTTTTCTGAGATCTACCCCTTTTCCTACACCTCTTCACTTCTTTTCCTTCACCCCTCTTCACTCCCCTTCAACCCTTCTGCCAGAAGAAGGAGCCACTGGCTCCAAAAGCTTGCATAAGTATAAACTTCTTTTATGTGTGTATTTTCCTGCTGCCTCATGGTGAGTAGATTTTTTTTATCTATCCAATTACATAACATTGACTAGGATACTCTTTGACTGGTTTGGTGGTGGAACACTACTTTGGGAAGGGTGAAAGTGCACTTGTGGATAGTGCACCTGCAGTGTTGAGGAACAGAACTTCTTATTATGGCCTTCACAGATAGGCAGTATCCTCCAAACCTACTCCACAAAGAGATGTTCTGTGCCAGATCCACATACAGCTTTAATCCTCCAACCACCCCAAGAACCAATCACAAAGGAGGCCCCACCCTTTCCAGTATCGTCCTGGATTGAAAAACTAAACCATATCCTTTGCAACAGCTTCAATTCTTTACCATTGTACCCAGAAATAAGGAAAGTACCACCCACAGTCCTTTCAACCCCTCCCAAAATCCACCCTATATCTTAGTCCAACCTTACACCACACCTAATCCCATCCCCATGCCACATGAATCATTTGTCTGAGGAAGGTCCAGGTTCATGATCAGTCTCATATACCCACACAGCCATACTACTCCAGTCCATTTGACATTTGTTCTATCCTATCAGATGCACTGTTCTATCCTATCAGTGGCAGAGCCCCTGTGAAAGCAGACATACTTGTATCATATACCGGCACTTCTGTGATTTCTACACAGCATTTTATGTGAACATGACCACCAATCAGTTGTCCAGCTGAATGATTGGGCACCATCAGGTTGTGGCCAGGATGACCACATATTGGCAGAACATGCTGCTGAGCGTATGAGCGTATTATGTCTGATTTCAATGACTGCTCTGCAGTCCATGTCACCTGGATCCTTCCCCCATCCCTAAATACAAGCTTGTTTGAACTAAGTAGATGGAAGCTGTCTTCCCAATATTTCTTTTGATCCCATAATCCTCCTGGCCTCTACTAGTCTCTGCCCCATATCCATCTCCACCCTGCTGCCGGACCCTAATTCACTCATCCTGCACCCATACTCTTCCACCTACAATATCCATCTTCCTCTGTTCTATATCCCCCAACCAATCCACTCTTGTGCCACACACAAGTCCCCCAGGCTGAGACCAGAACAAGCCTACTGGTGTCAAATCTTTACCCTATGCACCTGCTAAATCTCCCTTCTATTCATCAGCCATCTTTCAGCCCTCATTCCTGCACCTAGCTACCTTTCTCCCCTTGCAATCTACACATGGCCCAATCCTGTGTCCCTGCAGAGTTGCAGTGCAAGCACAATGCAGTCAGCTGTAACCAGCAGGTAAGTAGACAGTTACATCTTCAGAACTGCTAGTCTCACCTCTAATGCCAGATTTCCTGAATGTGAGCATGGAAACTGTAAATCCAAAATATTCTTTGTTCCTGCAGCCTCGCCTGCCTCATCTTTCACATGCTCCTGCCCTTCATCTACCTCTACCCCTCACTTTTGATCACACCTCATCACACTTCCCTGCCCTTGTATGAGCTACACACACCCTTTGATATTTTTCAAAAGTAAAGTGCTCTTCAATTGAAATATTGGTATGAACATCACACTGCTTTACAAGGCACAGTGCTATTGGAGATGGTATGTCCACACTATCCTCTGATTTTTCAAATGAAGTAAAAGAAGTGTTAAGTGACCAACAATATGCTTGTACTGGCTAAGGATAGAATGGCAAATTTTTCGATTTGTAGCCTGACTCCTTTTTTCTTCCCTACATTAATGCACCCAGTCATCTGTTCTCTCTCTCTCTCTCTCTCTCTCTCTCTCTCTCTCTCTCTCTCTCTCACTCACACACACACACACACACACACACACACACACACATACACATACACAACTCCAGATTTTCCCTGTACATTTTCTTCATGGTATTATACACCCTCCCCCTCCCCCCAAATTTTTTCTGTAGGTGTATCTACAGCTTTCATACCTGTATAATATTTCCTAACCTCCTCCTCTTGGGTTCCACCCCAATCAAGTCTTTCATTTCCCTATCATACACCCTGGCTAATATCACTACTGAACCTAACTGGGCCACAATTTCGAGGAGGGGTGATGGTGAAGTGAGTAACTGAGTTTAGATGAGTTGTGCATCATTGTTATTTCTCTGACTAAAGACGTTGTTCTACTAAAGCTCATCAGTTACCTGGCCCATTTATGTGCCTGACTGCTGATCAGTACCTGATCTACCCAGTCAGTAATTAACTACCCTCATACAGAATTCATTCATTTATTTGGACAAGTACTGTAATGCAGGCATTTCCACTATGAAGTGCTGTAGAATCAAAGAAGTTGTGTAATGTGTTTACAATTAATATTTTTGCTATGACTTACTATAATAATATATCTAAAAACAAAGATGATGTAACTTACCAAACGAAAGTTATGGTATGTTGATAGACACACAAACAAACACAAACACACACACAAAATTCAAGCTTTCGCAACCCACAGTTGCTTCATCAGGAAAGAGGGAAGGAGAGGGAAAGACGAAAGGATGTGGGTTTTAAGAGAGAGAGGGTAAGGAGTCATTCCAATCCTGGGAGCGGAAAGACTTATCCATCCGCACATATACAGACACAAGCAGACATTTGTAAAGGCAAAGAGTTTGGGCAGAGATGTCAGTCGAGGCGGAAGTACAGAGGCAAAGATGTTGTTGAATGACAGGTGAGGTATGAGCGGCGGCAACTTGAAATTAGCGGAGGTTGAGGCCTGGTGGGTAACGGGAAGAGAGGATATACTGAAGGGCAAGTTCCCATCTCCGAAGTTCTGACAGGTTGGTGTTAGTGGGAAGTATCCAGATAACCCGGACGGTGTAACACTGTGCCAAGATGTGCTGGCCGTGCACCAAGGCATGTTTAGCCACAGGGTGATCCTCATTACCAACAAACACTGTCTGCCTGTGTCCATTCATGCGAATGGACAGTTTGTTGCTGGTCATTCCCACATAGAAAGCTTCACAGTGTAGGCAGGTCAGTTGGTAAATCACGTGGGTGCTTTCACATGTGGCTCTGCCTTTGATCATGTACACCTTCCGGGTTACAGGACTGGAGTAGGTGGTGGTGGGAGGGTGCATGGGACAGGTTTTACAACGGGGGTTTTTACAAGGGTAGGAGCCAGAGGGTAGGGAAGATGGTTTGGGGATTTCATAGGGATGAACTAAGGGGTTACAAAGGTTAGGTGGATGGTGGAAAGACACTCTTGGTGGAGTGGGGAGGATTTCATGAAGGATGGATCTCATTTCGGTATTGAATAGGATTGGGGAGAAGAGAAGTTTGTGGCACAACTTGACTAGAAGAAGGGATCGATTGGTAGGACATGTTCTGAGGCATCAAGGGATCACCAATTTAGCATTGGAGGGCACCGTGGAGGGTAAAAATCGTAGAGGGAGACCAAGAGATGAATACACTAAGCAGATTCAGAAGGATGTAGGTCGTAGTAGGTACTGGGAGATGAAGAAGCTTGCACAGGATAGAGTAGCATGGAGAGCTGCATCAAACCAGTCTCAGGACTGAAGACCACAACAACAACAACAACAACGGATCTCATTTCAGGGCAGGATTTGCATGAATGGACACAGGCAGACAGTGTTTGTTGGTAATGAGGATCACCCTGTGGCTAAACATGCCTTGGTGCACGGCCAGCACATCTTGGCACAGTGTTACACCGTCCAGGTTATCTGGATACTTCCCACTAACACCAACCTGTCAGAACTCCAGGGATGGGAACTTGCCCTTCAGTATATCCTCTCTTCCCGTTACCCACCAGGCCTCAACCTCCGCTAATTTCAAGTTGCCACCGCTCATACCTCACCTGTCATTCAACAACATCTTCGCGTCTGTACTTTCGCCTCGACTGACATCTCTGCCCAAGCTCTTTGCCTTTAAAAATGTCTGCTTGTGACTGTATATGTGCGGATGGATATGTGTGTGTGTGTGTGAGTGTATACCTGTCCTTTTTTCCCCCTAAGGTAAGTCTTTCCGCTCCCGGGATTGGAATGACTCCTTACCCTTTCCCTTAAAACCCACATCCTTCCATCTTTCCCTCTCCTTCCCTCTTTCCTGATGAAGCAACCATGGGTTAAGAAAGCTTGAATTTTGTGTATGTGTTTGTGTTTGTTTGTGTGTCTATCAACATACCAACACTTTCGTTTGGTAAGTTACATCATCTTTGTTTTTAGATATATTTTTCCCACGTGGAATGTTTCCCTCTATTATATTTCTATAATAATATTTAGAAAAGTCATAAATGCACATAACACATTTAGCAGAAATGCTGCTTTTATGGGAAACTCTACATCCTAAGGACATGAGTAAAGATAGCCACACACATGTCATGGAACTTCCTCCTCTGAATTGTCTAGCAATTAAATCCAACTTGTGCAGTCAGCAGTATTAGATACTCACATCCTACTTCTAGCAAATGTACGTAGGGAATATTAATAAGAGCCCCATCATCTATTGCGTCAGCTGTAAATTGTGTCTAGTGTCGTTCCAGCTATTTCCTAAGTGTTATTCAAGACACCTATATTCCTAAGCAACCAGTTTGAGATACTGTCTCCCACTGAAACTAAAACTGAGCCAACCAGACTCACTTCACTTGTTGGGAAACATGTTGTGACCCACATCAAGGGCAGGCAAATGCAAAAGGATAGTAGTCCATTAATTGTCAGCAGTTCACATGAATGGCGAAAATGGAACCCCTTAGGGAAGTGGCAGCAAAGAATGGGGAGGATCACCTTATACACTCTTAATGCATCCCTCGAGGCTTCATTCAATGTGTTGAAAAGGCTTTTCCAGCAGCCCCCAGGGGGGAACAGTGTAGAACCAACTGCAGATTGTGGCACTCATTGGAACAATTGATGTCTGTTGTCTGGGCTCTGAGTCATACTTTGATCATTCCTGTGACTTATAGAGAAGACTGAGGAGACTAGCTTTGCTCTCAGAATTTTAATGGAACTTATAGCCTGCATCACTGGCCAAGAACTGGCCATGGCTCCTTGATTGTGAACCAAGAGGAAGGCCAAACCAGAGACTTTGAAGTTTTTATGACAAGCTAGACTGTGATGTTCTTGACTTATGATGTATGACTGAGAACTGTAGGCTCCCCCTCACTGGGTCAGGTGTGCACTACACATCAATCAGAGGCTACTATCCAGGTATTTGTGTGGGGTGTGTGCACAAGGTTATTTAAGGTTAGGTGACACTTTGTTCAGTCCAGATAACAATAGTTGGAGATGATCACAGCATATCAGTGTGAGAAGCAAAGAAATGCTCCACACAGGCAAGTGTGTTAATATACTAATGCTCAATTGCCAAAGCACTCTGAGCATAATGCCAGACTTTGAAGTGTTCCCAGAAATTAAAGGAGCTCCCTTAATACTAAGTACAGAAAATGTTAAAATCTGAAATTGATAGCAGTGAGATTTTGGGGTAAAATATAAGTGTACAACCAAAGGATAGGCAAATAGAAAACAGACATGTCATGTTTGTCATAGTAGACAGGAAACTCAATTCCACTGCTTATAAATTGAGGAGGCATGTGAGAATGAGCAAGACTCAGTATGAGTGATTGGTCTTTCTATTGACCAGCAGATTCACCCTCAGAAGTAACTGAGAAGTTTAGAGAAATCATCAGCTTACTAAGATATATGTTACACATTCACATTGTCATCAATGGAGTACACTTCAATCATCAGCCATTCATTGTGATTAATACAGGTTTGTTCCTGAAAGCTACCTAGAAGAGACAGTTTGGCTGCTCACTCATAATGGTAATATATTGGATCCAATGCCAACAAATATAACTACCCTCTTTGAGGATGTCCACATTGAAACTGGTACCAACAGGCTGGTGCAAGTTTTCCAATTAGACACCACTTCGGTGACTTGCATGTTGCTGACCTACCCCAGTAATCCCACCATGGAGAGGATCACAGTTTAACATGGGGTCCAAACCACATGATGTTCTTGGTGAATCTTCACATCACTGAGATGTGAAAGCTACGTTACAGGTAGACTGAAATATTCCTTGGTCTGACTGAAATTTGATCCCATGACTTTTGGTCTTCAGGTCTGACTATTGCTAACCACAAGGCAGTGGTACCAACAATGATTACCGAAATATAAATGGCTACTAATACAAGATATATTCAGTAAATTAAAAATAGAGACATTAGTAATTATTTAGGAATAAAGGGGATGACTCACTGAAAGGCAGAAGTGCTGCGTTGTTGATAAACATAAACAAATGGTATGGAGCTTGGCTATCTTTTGAAATGCACTTCCTTTTTCTGGCTGTAGCAAAAAGAAACACACACACACACACACACACACACACACACACACACACACACACACAAATGTGCACACCTCTCTTCGTACATTGTACTTTTTCGACTGAGCACA
The DNA here is from genome assembly GCF_023898315.1 of Schistocerca nitens. Lineage (NCBI taxonomy): Eukaryota > Metazoa > Arthropoda > Insecta > Orthoptera > Acrididae > Schistocerca > Schistocerca nitens. The sequence continues at coordinate 716,682,317 of NC_064615.1, read as the reverse complement.
ATGTAGGGAGACAGCCATGTGCATGTGAGTGAGTGTGTGTGTGTGTGTGTGTTTGCGTGCATACTTTTCCTACAGCCAGAAAAAGGAAGTGCATTCTGAAAGCTAGCCAAGCTCCATAACTTTACTTTGTGTGCCAACCAACCATGCAGTGCTTCTGCCTTTGAGTGAGTCATCTCCTTTATTAATAAGTAATTCACAATTTTCAACCAGAACATTCTATACATTATTAAAAGGGCATTAGTGTCTTATCCCTGCAAGGAACTTGAAACAATTAACTCAGGACAGAAGATTGTAGAAGCAATATGGCTACAGTTTACAAGACTAGCTGGCCAAGCACTGGATAAGTATATAGCTGGTAGAGCAGTTCATGATGGGATTTTCCGTGGAACACACTCATTGTAAAGAAACTTCTAATGAAATAAAGACAAGGAAGCATAGGGATATAGACAGACAAAGGATAAAAAAAATGTGTTTGCTGTCTAAGAAGGCAAAGCATGTTGCCTTCAACACCTACTGTAGCAGATTATTATCAAAAGATCTCTCACAGAACCCAAAGAAATTCTTGGATTATGTAAAGGCACGAACATTATTTTCCAGACACTCATGGATGATACAGGAACTGAAATTGTGGACTGATGAGAAAAAGTAGAAATGCTGAACTCTGTTTATAAAAGTTCCTTTACAAAGGAGTACTGACCCAGTTTAATTCTCAAATGACCTCAGACATGAGTGATGTAGATCTTAATGTCTACATCTACATCCATACTCCGCAAGCCATGTGTGGTGCATGGTGGTGGAGGGTACTCTGTACCACCATCAATCAGTTACTTTCCTGTTCCACTTGCAAATAGAGCAAGGGAAAAATGATTATCTATATGCCTTCATAAGAGACATAATCCCTCTTATCTTCTTGGCGCTTATGTGAAATGATTGTTGGCGGCAGTACAATCGTTTTGCAGTCTGTTTCAAATGCCAGTTCTCTAAATTTTCTCAATAGTTTTCATTGAAAAGAAAATCAACTTCCCTCCAGGACTGCAATTTGAGTTCCCGAAGCATCTGTGGCATGTTGACTGAATCTACTGGTAACAAATATAGCAGCCCTCTTCTGAATTGCTTTGATGTCTTCCTTTCATCCAGCCTGGTGGAGATCCCAAACACTCAAGCAGTACTCAAGAATGGGCTGCACTAATATCAATGGCACAGAGAAACAGCTAAAACTGAAAAAAATAAATAAGGCTCCAGAACCCATTGGAATTCCTTTCAGGTTATTTATGCATTTCATGCTTTTCTCAAATGATACCCTGAAGCTATAAATGAAGGCTGTCAGATAGTTGCATTTTTAGAGGTAAAGCAGATGGCACACTTCAGTTAATTGGTAGGATAGTAGAAAAATGCAATCGGTCTACAAAAGGGATTGCTCACGACACACTAGTACAACACCTATTAGAATATTCCCCATGTTTGTAGGTCCTGTACCAAATAAGATTAACATGGGATTTTGAAGGGCAGCACAAATATTAACATGTTTGTCTGTCACATGGGAGGGATCTAGGTTCCTGTTTTATTGCTCAAATCATTTGGATCCTGTAAGCTAATACAGGAACTTCTGAAGTCTAGAGATGTTCTCCATTCTCTTCCACAACATATTTTCCTCTTCCTCCTTTTTTTCATCAAATTAAAATTTTTTAACGGCTTACAGGAATGCAGGTGCAGTGTTTTCAACAACAACTAATATTTTGACAGGTGAACACCCCATCACTTCCAAGGCACAAATGCAGCGGGAGAGCGCTGGTATGGAAATTTAAACTTTTAGCAGGCAAGAGTGCACTGACCAAGAGCCATTAAACAGCATAAGCAGAAAGACAGCACACAAACTGTAAACAAATCACGCCACCACAAAACCAAAGCTGACCAAGATCTGAATTTATCAACAGGGAATAGTAAATACCAAGAGATGAGCAAGTAGCATTAACTCTGTTTCTCTGCTGTCTCACCAGGAAGAGAGCAGGATTCCATGCAAAATTCAAGAAAAATCCTCCATCTCTGTTTATAAGGCCACTTGCTAATATAATCTCACCTACTTCCTTAATAACATCAGCCCAATAGCTGGAAATGCATGCCATAATCTCTGTGTTATATTCTGTAGGAAGACTGGTACTATGACAATGTCCAGCAACAGGTCTGCTCAGTTGTTGTATGCATGTGAGACAATTTTTTTGCTTTGTGCACTGGTCTTCATTGGTCATAATGGTCTGAGCAATGTATGACATGCCACAACTGTATGAGATACAGTAGACACTGTACTTATGCAAACCAAAATCATTTTTACAGATCCTAAAAGGGCCATTATCTTGGTGTTTGAGAAACACACTTAACACCGAATTTCTGCAGAATACATTCAATCCTATTGTAAATGCTACAGATATAGGTACCACCTTGATATTTTCATTCTTCACATGGTTCACATGTTGGTCTTATTGGTTGTATGGTGGTGCGAGTTGTTTATGGTGTGTGCCATCTTTCTGCACCAATTGTTTCTTGGTTGATGTAGCCCTACCTACCATTGTTTCAACATTTTGTAATGTTTATTTTATTTTGCATACTTTTCCTTTCTCTTAAATTTTTCTAAAAATTTTATTCATTTACTTAAGTTGCTTTTAATTTCCTATGTTAGTTACAAACTGTCTCCTGAGATCTGAGATTCAATGAAAATTTCAAATATGTATGACTTTCAGGTACGCTGAACTTGTTTACATTTTCGTGCTCAGTAAGCATGTTATTTGCACACTTTTTGTAACCACATCAAGTGCTCTGTCCTCAATTGGCATAAGTCAGAAAACTGGATAAGTATAGTCTATGTACATCAGCAATTGCCAACCATTGGAGTCAAACAATACATTAACATAGTAGTAGTTGTGCCACCATTGCCAAACTCCTCCATTTTCTATTCAACACTTTTATATGTAGCTCTATTAATACTGTAGTTAATTATTGTCACCATAAGCAAATAGAAAATGAGATGTAAAAATTCTAAAATCATTGACTATATTGAAAGTACCAGGTATTTTGTGCAGTGAACAGAAACCTCATTTGAACATATGTCATGTATATGTATATTTCTACTGTATCTGGTCACTGTTGTTTCTCATTTTCAGTTCTTGTGTTTTTGGCAATGGCCTACTGCTGCAAGTCCTTTGTTTTTATCTTATTCCTAACTTAGTTGTGCGAACACTGCTCACAAATATATTCCTAATGTAATAATGACTCATGTAGTCTCTGCTGTAGTATTTGATGTATTCATTGTGTAAAATTACAATAGGTTTAATAATCTCCAAAACTAGAAGTGTATTTACCAAGTTTTCTTAGTTTTCGTGTTGCCATTCCTCTTATGGTTGACACATACAAATCACGATTTTTGTCAATAATGGCAAGCTGTCTCATCAGTGAAGATCCTGCTTGATTCAAGGCAATCTCCATGACACTCATGCTATGTGAAATAGTTGGAAGTTCTGCTATAGAACGAGTACTTCCTATTTCAAAAAGATGCAAAACTGTAAAGGAGAATAATTAAATTGTGATTAATGTACTTGGATACTGGAAATGCATAAGTTATAACAAAGCAGGACACTGCTGTAAACGGTATATATCAGCCTTTATCTTGTAATCCAAGTGTAAAATTCTGAAACTGGAATAATAATGGAACAGAAAGAAATTTCAAACATCAAAATGAGCTACACAAACTGTAGCATTCACAACTTGGGAACTGCACTTTGAAACTTTGGCCCTCACCGGAAATAGAAGAATAAAATTCAAAACAAATATAACAAGGCATTTGTACAACTACCACCATTACATACTGTATTGTAATAATATAAAAAAATTGGTAACAGGTTTTGAGTTGAGAAGAAGAGGCAAGGAAATGGCAAGATAGATAAACATGAATATAGAGATAGAATTTTTTTTCAGACATAAGTTTTTAAATGGTTCTATATGATACATTGTCACTTCCCATTCTCCTTCACTCTTCATTTGCGAGTTTAGTTCAAATGATGTGCTGAGTCATTTGTGTTACATATTTAAAAAATATTTCATCTGCAGTTCATATCTCTCACAAGGCCCGCACTTGTCATCCAGCCAATCACATCAGTTCTCTTCTTCTAGTGTACTGTCTTTGCAGGTTTCATTCTTTATCTGTCTGTATTAACACTATTCATTTAATATTTTCCTGCTTGCCAAACTTCTCACGTTACAGATCATCATCTTTGATTTCCAAAGACAAATGTTTCATTTTCAAACAACGGTAAATTACTATTACTTTATTTTTATATTTATTTCACATTCGTTAGTATGTAGTCCCTACTTCCTGCAAATCACTGTCAGTGGGAATCAAAATAGATATGTTGTTGGAGAGCATTGTGAAACATAAAGAACTGCTAATGAAAACATTTACTTGAATACGTAATAAACATTACCGATTATGTCCACTGAACGATTGTTCAGAGAGCCTCATAATGCAAAATGTGAAGCTGACAGAGTAAATAAGAAACATAATTGACAAGTAAGATGTCAAGGAGCCATCAAAGAAAATATACCACACAGGGAACCAAATGTCATTTAATTTTGTTTACAAGTTTGCATTCTGCTCTGTTTCTTCCATACAATTTCATTTAAAATTGCGGTTGATACAGATCTGACACAACTTGTAGCTACACATATTGCTGTACTGATCTGACATTACAGAATGTGAGTTCCCAATCGTCATCTTCAACTGTTCTGTTATTGACATTATCGCCCACAACCTTTCCTCTGTGGCTTCCAAGGCATCACCAAGCCATGATGCTAAAGCATAAGTGGACGTTCACAAGAGCTCAGGGCACTCAAATGCCTTATCAGTGTTCTGAGCTGACACCTTTTACACTGAATCTGCACTTACCAGTATAGCAAACCAGAGTATCCACATAATGTTTATGGTGTCCATGAAAATCTTTCTTTGGCCTAAGTGGTTAGAAGTGTAACATGTTGGTTCTGTGGAATAATGATGTACAAACTGTGGAATATCATTTTATTCCACAGAATCAACGTGTTACATCAAAAATGTCCCCACTGAGATGAAATATGTCATGTAACACAGTTTACTTGACTAATTACAAACATATTATAACATTAAAAATTGTTCATCAAATAACAACAGTTTTAACTTTCATTCAGTTATTATCATTATTAGTAGTTGAAGTTAAAGTCCCTTAAAACCAAACCAAAACATGTAAAAACATATTTCTTTTCTTTCAGTCCTTGTAGTTAATGAATATTAGGTTTCTCAGGATGAACTTGAAAGTTATCATCCACAGGGGACCTTCTTATTTATCTATACATACTACAAAAAACACCATCATTTTTATGATTTCTTTCTGTTGTAACGTATGCCTTGACTCATCATTTCTTACACATACCTACTTGTTTCAAAATTTGATTTCTTAGCTCTCCCCTTTGCATTTTCAATTTAGAAAAATGTTTATCACGTAATTTAGCTTGCTTGGATAAAACACCTCCTCGACCACATCATTTCATGCTTAACATACTTTGGTCAAAATACTAGTGAATGTCTATTCAACCATACTTTTGTTCATTACAAGCTATAATCTAATAACTGACCTTCCCATTTTGCATTTTATTTGTATTGGATTACCTTTCATACCATCATCCAATTATTCTACAAGTGCATTATTTCCTTTTTGTAGATAAGAAAATTAGAGATATTTGTGCTGTTTGATCGAGCTATATCAGTATTTCCCCCATGAACCATGGACCCTGCCGTTGGTGGGGAGGCTTGCGTGCCTCAGTGATACAGATAGCCGTACAGTAGGTGCAACCACAACGGAGGGGTATCTGTTGAGAGGCCAGACAAACGTGTGGTTCCTGAAGAGGGGCAGCAGCCTTTTCAGTAGTTGTAGCGGCAAGAGTCTGGATGATTGACTGATCTGGCCTTGTAACACTAACCAAAACGGCCTTGCTGTGCTGGTACTGCAAACGGTTGAAAGCAAGGGGAAAGTACAGCTGTAATTTTTCCCGAGGGCATGCAGCTTTAGTGTATGGTTAAATGATGATGGCGTCCTCTTGGGTAAAATATTCCGGAGGTAAAATAGTCCCCCATTCGGATCTCCGGGCGGGGACTACCCAAGAGGATGACGTTATCAGGAGAAAGAAAACTGGCGTTCTACGGATCGGAGCGTGGAATGTCAGATCCCTTAATCGGGCAGGTAGGTTAGAAAATTTAAAAAGGGAAATGGATAGGTTAAAGTTACATATAGTGGGAATTAGTGAAGTCCGGTGGCAGGAGGAACAAGACTTTTCGTCAGGCGAATACATGGTTATAAATACAAAGTCAAATAGAGGTAACGCAGGAGTAGGTTTAATAATGAATAAAAAATAGGATTGAGGGTAAGCTACTACAAACAGCATAGTGAATGCATTATTGTGGCCAAGATAGACACAAAGCCCATGCCTACTACAGTAGTACAAGTTCATATGCCAAATACCTCTGCAGATGACGAAGAAATTGAAGAAATGTATGATGATATAAAAGAAATTATTCAGATAGTGAAGGGAGATGAAAATTTATTGGTCATGGGTGACTGGAATTCGGTAGTAGGAAAAGGGAGAGAAGGAAACGTAGTAGGTGAATATGGATTGGGGGTAAGAAATGAAAGAGGAAGCCGCCTGATAGAATTTTGCACAGAGCACAACTTAATCATAGCTAACACTTGGTTCAAGAATCATAAAAGAAGGTTGTATACATGGAAGAAGCCTGGAGATACTGACAGGTTTCAGATAGATTATATAATGGTAAGACAGAGATTTAGGAACCAGGTTTTAAATTGTAAGACATTTCCAGGGGCAGATGTGGACTCTGACCACAATCTATTGGTTGTAAACTGTAGATTAAAACTGAAGTAACTGCAAAAAGGTGGGAATTTAAGGAGATGGGACCTGGATAAACTGACCAAACCAGAGGTTGTACAGAGTTTCAGGGAGAGCATAAGGGAACCATTAACAGGAATGGGGGAAAGAAATACAGTAGAAGAAGAATGGGTAGCTTTGAGGGATGAAGTAGTGAAGGCACCAGAGAATGAAGTAGGTAAAAAGACGAGGGCTAGTAGAAATCCTTGGGTAACAGAAAAATTTTGAATTTATTTGATGAAAGGAGAAAATACAAAAATGCAGTAAATGAAGCAGGCAAAAAGGAATACAAACAATGAGATCGACAGGAAGTGCAAAATGGCTAAGCAGGGATGGCTAGAGGACAAATGTAAGGATGTAGTGCTTATCTCACTAGAGGTAAGATAGATACTGCCTACAGGAAAATTAGAGAGACCTTTGGAGAAAGGAGAACCACTTGTATGAACATCAAGAGCTCAGATGGAAACCCAGTTCTAAGCAAAGAAGGGAAAGCAGAAAGGTGGAAGGAGTATATAGAGGGTCTATACAAGGGCGATGTATTTGAGGACAATATTATAGAAATGGAAGAGGATGTAGATGAAGATGAAATGGGAGATATGATACTGCGTGAAGAGTTTGACAGAGCACTGAAAGACCTGAGTCGAAACAAGGCCCCGGGAGTAGACAACATTCCATTAGAACTACTGATGGCCTTGGGAGAGCCAGTCCTGACAAAACTACCAGCTGGTGAGCAAGATGTATGAGACAGGTGAAATAACCTCAGACTTCAAGAAGAATATAATAATCCCAATCCCAAAGAAAGCAGGTGTTGACAGATGTGAAAATTACCGAACTATCAGTTTACAGACGAATGGAAAAACTAGTAGAAGCCGACCTCGGGGAAGATCAGTTTGGATTCCGTAGAAATATTGGAACATGTGAGGCAATACTGACCCTACGACTTATCTTGGAAGCTAGATTAAGGAAAGGCAAACCTACGTTTCTAGCATTTGTAGACTTAGAGAAAGCTTTTGACAATGTTGACTGGAATACTCTCGTTCGGATTCTGAAGGTAGCAGGGGTAAAATACAGGGAACGAAAGGCTATTTACAATTTGTACAGAACTCAAATAGCAGTTATAAGAGTTGAGGGGCATGAAAGGGAAGCAGTGGTTGGGAAGGGAGTGAGACAGGGTTGTAGCCTCTCCGCGATGTTATTCAATCTGTATATTGAGCAAGCAGTGAAGGAAACAAAAGAAAAATTCGGAGTAGGTATTAAAATCCGTGGAGAAGAAATAAAAACTTTGAGGTTCGCCGATGACATTGTAATTCTGTCAGAGACAGCAAAGGACTTGGAAGAGCAGTTAAACGGAATGGATAGCATCTTGAAAGGAGGATATAAGATGAACATCAACAAAAGCAAAACGAGGATAATGGAATGTAGTCAAATTAAGTCGGGAGATGCTGAGGCTATTAGATTAGGAAATGAGACACTTAAAGTAGTGAAGGAGTTTTGCTATTTGGGGAGCAAAATAACTGATGATGGTCGAAGTAGAGAGGATATAAAATGTAGACTGGCAATGGCAAGGAAAGCGTTTCTGAAGAAGAGAAATTTATAAACATCGAGTATAGATTTAAGTGTCAGGAAGTCATTTCTGAAAGTATTTGTATGGAGTGTAGCCATGTGTGGAAGTGAAACATGGACGATAAATAGTCTGGACAAGAAGAGAATAGAAGCTTTCGAAATGTGGTGTTACAGAAGAATGCTTAAGATTAGATGGGTAGATCACATAACTAATGAGGAGATATTGAATAGGATTGGGGAGAAGAGAAGTTTGTGGCACAACTTGACTAGAAGAAGGGATCGATTGGTAGGACATGTTCTGAGGCATCAAGGGATCACCAATTTAGCATTCGAGGGCAGCGTGGAGGGTAAAAATTGTAGAGGGAGACAAAGAGATGAATACACTAAGCAGATTCAGAAGGATGTAGGTTGCAGTAGGTACTGGGAGATGAAGAAGCTTGCACAGGATAGAGTAGCATGGAGAGCTGCATCAAACCAGTCTCAGGACTTTAGACCACAACAACAACAACATATCAGTATTCCAAGCTCTTACTCAAAGGCAACTGCATTTACTTTGCTTTTAATTGATTGATCAGAACAGCATAAGTTCCTCAAATCTATTAAGATAGAAAATGTTTAGGTTCATGTTTGCCATTGTACTGGGTGGCAGCCAGTGAAGGAATATATTTACAAGTTTTCTCCCAGAGCAACTTCGGTTGTGCCTACATGACACAAGTTGCCTGTCTTTCAGAACCGAGACAGTTCTGTCCAGTTAAAGTTGCTGAGGAGAGCTGCCTTAAACTCTCATCTGAACTCACTAGTGAATTCACACCATTGGTTTTAGTCAACAGCATACGTTGGATACAGATCATGTGTGTGGGACTGGAGGATTCTGCAGTGGAGAACACAGTTGCTTCCCTCTCTTGTGATCCAGACCTTGAGCACAACAGATGTCTTTTTTGGGAGGCAGAGCCTCTGGCTCTGTGTTCCATGACCACCCACTGACATCAATTAACATGAACTGCCTTCCCTTCTGTTGCCCACTTCAATTAGTTGTTCGACCTCCTAGACTGGCATAAATCTGGTAATTTCCAAACCTAGGTGTGCCCCTCGTATACTGTACACTGAAATATATTCTCTTTATTTTACCTAATTTCCTGTTCTGTCATTTAATGGCAGCCCTGGATGCCCACTCACAAGTCCTGACCACTCGCCCTCTTGTACATTTTCGTCACAAGGCATATGTAACAACCTTCTTCCCTCTCCCTGCCCATGTACAACCATAAGGATCACATGCTGCTGACATTTTAATCTACACCACTCTCTGCAGTTTCAGACTTGAGATCTGTGATAAGTCAACCATGTGTGGAAATCATCAGTGCCCAGATAAGGCCATTAGCTTTTAATTATTTTGGAGAAACTTCAACAGTATGACTAACTCTGTAAGAGCTGCAGTTACACCTTCTTCTACAGCAGGCAGACACTGTGTAAAAGTTTTAAATGTGTGTTGCCAAGTTATGTACAAAATCTTTAGCAGTGTGCACATTCACAGACCCTTATCTTTGTACAGCCCAACAACAAAGTTCCTCCACAGTATATCAGCTCTATCCAGTCATTCCAAGCTTTAACTTTCCCGATTCATTTTGTACCTTTAGATCTGCGATTCTTGCAATGCCATAATTTAAACATGTTTATTAAATCATCTAATAATAAACCTTCTCTCATGTTATTCCTCCAGTGTTTGTACATGCATGCTTCTACAAGTAGTCTTAACTTTCCAATAAATACTTGTGGACAATGACTGTTTGGCAGGGATCTATTCATTGCTACTAGAGTAAAAAAGTTTATCTTTATTATCAAGGCAGTCACATTCCATCCACATAAAAAAACAATGCGAAAATACAGTTCAGAGAGTTTACATATGTGAAACATACATTTTTTCTTCATTTCTTTAGACAAATGCTCACTATATTGACATCTGTTGAGAATAATTTTAAGTCCGCTCATAATCTCTATTTAATCTTTCCTATTTTTTTAATAAAATAAGACACATCTACTTAATCACTAATCAATCATTCACTTTTACACCTCTCAATGTAACATATTACTAACTCTAGCCTTCCTATTTCATTTACTTAAATCCTTTATTCAGTAGCGCATTCTCTCATGAGAGATTGCTCGACTCTTTTGTAATATTTTTGTGCAGCACCTGTTACACAATTCATTAGTGCTCTTTCACCAGAGATAACTATAACCTTAACTATGGCAACAAAACAACTGACTCACCAAACTACTGGTTTTTGATTGCATGTTACCATGCCGTATCTCACTTAGGGAATGGTTTCTTTTCCTATCATTTCCCCCTGTTTACATGACATGCCTAACATGTATTTTAACATCAGACATATAATCTGTCTTACTTAACAGTGAATATATTTGGTCATTGTACATGTGTTACTTCCCCATGCTGTCCTCATTAGTGGGTTGTAAATATCACCATTTGAGCTGCACAAGACAAGAGTTTCAACTAGGGAAATATGTAAATGTGGAAAGAGGGTGATAAAATAGGTATTCCTGTAAAATAAGTAAGAAAGGAAAACTAAGAATGGGCTTTGTAGGATCAAAGAGATAAAGATCATAGAGGCCCATTTGCTGTTTGATAGGAAAAGCTTTTATGTACTCTGACCAACACTCTATCAGTACGAAGACGTAAGTGACCCCTCTCTTCAACCTGTAGGTAACTGTCCCAAAAAAAAAAAAAAAAAAAAAAAAAAAAAAAAAAAAAAAAAAAAAAAAAAAAAAAAAAAAATCGGCAGTGGCTAAATTGTGCAATCCTTCTGGTATTTGTGGATATACTTTACAATAATGTAAATGTCTGTTACCACCTTTAAACTTCTGCCATACTCCAAAGATCATAGTAGGTTTACAGTTTCATGAAGTAATAATGTTTTTCTTTATGCACTTAAGTATACCGAAATGTCCATGACCCATATGGATAAACCATATTAGGTATTCTTCAACACTCTGCAGAACCTATGTATAACTTTCAACCAGTTGGCATAGCATTTAATGTCCAGAACAAGATACTATCAACTATCGACCACATGCCACCTTAGATGATAACAACAACGTCTGTTTGCACTACTGAAATTAAATGCAAAAATATTCATCTATTTTTATTTCCTGCTTTGTACTTAAGGATAGGGTTCCAACAGTATAATTTAAGTTTTGGAAACTGATTGCAAAATTGACACCCGGCTATCTTAGTCTCTCTTTTTTCATTCACAGCTAAAGGACATCTTGACAATGCATTGGAAACATAGCTCTGATTACTCTTCATGTAATTAATTTCCATTTGGAGTTCCTAAAAAATTGAGAGCTAGTAGTTCCTTTTCCATAGCACTGTAATTTAACCCATGCTTATTAAGGCTTTTCCTTACAGAAAGATTCCATTCCCCTTCAAACAATTCCAAAACAACTCCATATTCTGAATAATCAGTTTCTAATTTACAGGTCTTGTACATCATAGGATGGATGTTCAGTACAGGTCAGTGGTTCTCAAACGTTTTTCCTCTGACCCCCCACCCTCCCAGCCCATTTTAGTAATAAAAAAAAAGACATTTTTTAAAAATATTTTTCTGCCTTATTTACTAAATTCAGTTTACAAGATTTTATGTAACAGAAACCAAAACTCCATGACTTATTATAATTAAAATACTGAATAAATTATTTATCCTTACCACATTTACAGTCATTTAAAAAAACAAAATGAACAACATTTATAATTCAGCAAACAAGGCTTACAAGAGCATTAAAAATTTAAATTACAAAATTTTTGTGTGACGGATGAGTTTGCTTTTGAGAAGAAAGTTTCTCAAGACTCAATGTAATTGCAGAAACAGCCACTCAAAGTTCTTTGCACACGTTTAGGTCTGAATGGTAGTTCAACTTCATGGCTGCCACAGCTGAAACCCAGTCTTGCACAACTATGTTGTTGCAAAAGGAAACTTTGCATGGATTTTTAATCCAATTAATTTATCAATATGGTTGTTGAAACACTTTTCAAAGTATTAATGTTGCAAGATAATGAAGAAGGCAGGCTTTATTTGGCATCAAAGTACCGGATTATCTGTGTCCTCTAACAGTGATATTAGAGTAGAGAACATATCTAGCATGGCACATTCCTTCTGGTTTTGCCACAGCTTTAATTTCTTTATGGATGCCTTCGTTTTTCATTCCAAGATAGTATAGTTGCCTGATTACCTTGAAGTGAGGTATTAAGAATATTTAGTTTCTGAAAAATGTCAGGGAGGTAAGCCATTTCAATAGAAGATCTCTGTGGCTCAAATTGTCTCAGAGAGTGACTTTTCTCCTTAACCTCATTCTTCAGCTCAAACATTTCCCTTGAAGAGTGGGTTCAGCACCCATCTCCTCACATAGCACTTTAAAGAGCCTTGACTTTATAGATTTTGCCTTAATAATATTAACTGTTTCTATAATCATTTGCAGTACTTCATGAAAGGATGGGCTACATTCTTTAGTGGCCAGAGCCTCCTAATGTATCATGCAGTGAGTCCTACGGCATCAGGAGATAAAAGTTACAAATTTCACTAGCAATCCATTATGCCACTGAGCGAGCTCTACAATGCATCTGTCCCATAACACATATTCATTTTTAAAAAATACTGATCATGTCAAAGAAACATTGAGCTGTAGCTGTTTTCAGTATTGGTTTACAGAAAAGCAGTTCCACTTGAATGTTAAACTCGTCAGGGAAACAAACATAATCAATCGACTGAGCATCTTTATGAACACCAACCACTCCATACATTTAAAGCTCACAACAGTTGTTATGCAATTTATTGATTAACTACTCAGGTAAATCATCAAAAATTTCTAAGAATCTTCTGTGCATTGTGTCATTAGAGACATGAAAATTTTTCAACTGTTGATAAAATGAGTCACCACTACATGAAATCTGGTAAGAGGCTAAAATTACCTAAGGAGTTACATATTTTAGCAAAGTTCGTCTGGGTAGACAATAAACATTTAGTTTCCCGACAAAATATTTTTTTGCTTTTCATGGTAATCTAGTAGGTTTTGTTTCAAGATGTCTCTTTAGCTGGTTAGGCTTCATTTTACCAGTAGCTAAACTCGTTAAACAAAGTACACACTGTGTACACTCTTCACCATTAATTGTAGTTTTCATGAAGCCTAGCAATAAATAGTTCTCCTCATACTTCTGGTTTTCATCTTTGGAGTATCTCCCTCTCCTCTGCCATCTGATGGACCACTGGTGTCTTTATGTCTGTTATTACCCAGAAACTGCTTCCTACTGCAATCAAGTCTTCCCCATTGAGTATAAAAGACTGTAAGACAGGACTGAGATACATGAGCCGCACCTTGCACTGTGTGCAATAATTAAGGATACAGTTAGTGTACAGCTGTCAATGGGCAATTCCATTGACAAACATCATCAGTCACCTTGCCCGATCATTTTAAACAATGCTGACAATATGACCATGGTTTCATTGTCAGTGATGGTGTGTGGCACAACACAACTTTGAGTGAAATTCAATCCAGATCAACAGTATTGTCTTTGTTTGAAGGAAAAGATAAAAGTAATTGTTTATTACTAAGAATGGTTTTCTTTTATAATATTCTTAAGAGCTTCAGATGCCCCTTTGTCCCATATCCATTTAGGACTTTGTTTTAATAATGTTAATAGTTTAGGATCATTCATCATTTGTCCATACACATATCTACAGTAAAATCCTGCTAGTGTTAGGAAAGAGAGTAACTGTTTCATGTTCTGGGATTCTGCACAGTCTTTTATAGCCCTTATCCTTTCATAATCAGGTTTGATTCCATGTACCACAGAAGGTGTCCTAAGAACTTTAATTCCTTTCTATCAAAATGAGATTTGGATAGTTTAATGGTAATACCTTTCTCACAAAACCTCTGTAGAGTTTTTGTTAATGAAGTGCAATGCTCTTCCTATGTTTTGGAGAATATTAAAATATTGTCTACATAAATAATCAACTCTTGTAATAACTATTTCACCAAGACTTCACATAAAGCACAAATAAATACTGAAATGAAAATATTTAGGAGATAGCCTACACTTTGAATTTGTATGAGTTTCCATCAAACAAGAAGGCTATATTGTGTTTCGAATTTTTGTGCAACTTTACCTGCCAATATCTGAATCTCAAATCCATTGAAGTGAAATACCTAGCTTCTTCAAACCTAGCCAGCCATTCATCAATAAACATAGGCCTATCTCTTTTAGGTCTCGACATGTTTGCTGAGAGTATGAGCATCTAAGATCAGGTCACTTCACCTGTAGCTTTCTTATCGACCAATAATGATGGACTGTTGTAAACACTAATGCTACATTCACTCATTTGATTTTCTATAATCTTATTTATTCCTCTTGTACTGCATATCTTAAATGTATGGTGTAAGGTTTACAAAAGAACAGATTTTCATCTTTTAAACTGACAAATGTAATCTTCTGTTTCTCCCAGTTTATCTGAGGATACTGATCTATTATTCCATAGAATGTTCTATAATTCTTTCTTCTGGTCATCCCCTAAGAGTATAGATTCATATGCTTTAATGTATATTTGATCATTACAGTTCTGTGTATAAATTATAGATTCTTCTCTGCTTAACAACTGCACACTAGCAACTAAGCATACACGATTTATCACTACATGTTGTTTATCTATTATTTGACTCATTTTAAAAGATGCTACTAGTTGGTAATCATCAGTTTTGCAAGGCAGTAATTCTTTGTCAAAATCTAGCATTACTTTATATTTCAATAATCAATCTGTATCAAATATAATACTTTAAAATTAACATTAAGTACAATTAGTTAAGTTTGCATTAATTGGAAATTTCCTACAGTTGTAGGTAAATGCATTTCTTGTCTGATTAACATAAAATAGTTTCCCATAATCTCTATAATGCATACACTGGTGATAGGTAGAATGTCACACAAGTATTTTTTTTTTTCATTGCTTGTAAAAAATCTTGTGAGTTCAGTCAAATTTCACTACCAGAATCTGTATAAATATCCACTTTCCTGTCGCATATTTCACCAACTATTATGAGTTTTGACTGACTTTCTTCCTTTTCTTCCTCCTTGTACAACAACTCCTCTCATGTAGGTATCTTATGTGTACAAGAAATAAATTTTGCTATATATGGGCCTATAGTTCTATTCTATCCTGGCCTCTGTCCCAAGACTTTCCGCATTTTCCATTTCCCTTAATTACTCCAGTATTTGACACAGACCCATTTAAAGGTATTGTGTTTCCCACATGACTGTTAACTGTGTTTGGTACAAACACCTGCAACTGTATATTATTCTTTCCCCTGTATTTCAAATGACTCCAATTGCTATTTTGCTTTAAGTTAGTTTTTCTTTTCTTTGTGAACTGATCAGAAAAATACCCTCTGCCTCATTATTTCCCCAGTTTTCTCTTTGGATGTTCTTTATATAAAGTATATAGCCCTAAAATGGGGGTCAGCAAATTCCTTACTCTTGTCCACCCTCTATACGAAAATTTCCTTCCTTACATACTGTGGTAATCTACATACCAATATTTTCGCAAAATGTGGTTCTTCTAATGGGTTATCTAGATATTTAGATCAAGTCAGATGCCACTTGGTATTTTTTGTAGATCCCCAAGAACTATTATAATATTTTGGGTCTAGTAATTCTAAAGTCAGCTTTTCCTGTGTGCTGGAGGACTAGTATTTCTCCTTGAATTTTTCCTGAAAATTGACTCAAGATTTAAAATGTTCTGAATGAGGAGTTCCCCAGACTGCCATGTCCCTTACTAAACAATTAAGTGCAAAATGTCCTTTCTTATGATACTCCCATTTATTAGATCATGACCCAGAAAAAAACCAAAAAATACATTGGATGAACATCCCAATCAAGTCCTAACTTTAGAAATTGTTTTGATAAATTTAGGCCACTTCCTAGTTGAAATTCCTCTACCAAATCACTTGAGACTCCAATATTATTGATAAGTCATTTTCTTACTAAGTTCTCACTGGGTACTTTATAAAGAATCAATCTCTTATCAGCAGAACATTTCCAGACTGGCTAAAATATACTGAAGTTAGGCCTCTTTACAAGAAGGGGAATAAAGAGATATCATCAAACTATTGACCAATTTCACTTTTTCCAGCTTTCTCCAAAATATTTGAAAAGGTTGTGTTCAAGCGTCTCTTTAAGCATCTGACTGAAAATAATATATTGTCCAAGCCACAGTTTGGATTTCTTAAGAATTCTGATATAGAGGAAGCTAGTTACACTTACAGTGAGAATGTATTTAATTCATTAGATAATAAATTAGAGGCTACTGGCATTTTCTGTGACCTGTCAAAAGGCTTTGACTGTGTGAGCCACACCATTCTCTTAAGTAAATCAGAATATTATGGCGTTACTGGCACTGCTGTAAAATGGTTTGAGTCTTATCTGACTAACAGGAAACAAAGGGCATTGTTGCAAAATACCTGTGCAGTAAGCAGTCAGTCTTCATCTGATTGGGAATTAATTTCATGTGGTGTTCCTCAAGGTTCCATCTTGGGTTCATTGCTTTTTCTTGTTTCAGTAATGACCTCTTGTCTTTTACATTGCCAGATGCTAAGTTTGTTTTGTTTGCAGATGATACAAACATTGCAATAAGTAGCAAGTCAAGTACGGATTTAGAAATGGCTGCCAATCAAATTTTCACTGACATTAATAAATGGTTTAAAGCTAATTCACTCTCATTAAACTTTGAAAAGACCCACTATATGCAGTTCAGAACCTGTAAGAGTTTTCCATTCATCATGCGTGTAACATATGAAAACATTCAGATTGAAGAGGTTGACAGTGTTAAATTTCTGGGATTACAACTCGATAATAAATTCAGTTGGGAAGGGCATACCACAGAACTGCTTAAGTGGCTAAACAAGTCTGTCAGTGAGAATGGTGTCAGATGTAGGAGATATAAGTATAAAGAAACTTGCATACTTTGCTTACTTTCATTCTGTTATGTCATATGGGGTCATATTCTGGGGTAATTCATCAAACTGAGCAAAAGTTTCTAGCACGCAAAAGCATGTAATAAGAACCATTTGTGCAGTAAATTCAATAACATCATGTATAAACCTGTTCTACAAACTCTGTATTCTAACCACAGCTTCTCAGTATATTTATTCCTTAATGAAATTTGTTGCAAGTAGGCCTAATATATCTCTGTTTCCAACCAATAGCTCAATACATAGTATCAATACTAGAAATAAGAACACTCTACATAAAAACCTAAAATCACTTACCTTTGTCCAAAAAGAGGTCCAATGTTCAGGAACACACATTTTCAATAAATTGCCAGCAACCTTTAAAAACTTGGTTTCAGATAAAGCACTGTTTAAACAGAATGGAAAACTTTTTTGATAGACAACTCCTTGTACTCTAAGATGAATATCTTAACAGAGACTGTTAGGCCAGATTAAGTAAAAATATCTGTTAGATTTCATTTCTGACAGCACATAGTCACAACAGTCAAGATTAGGTACCTTGTGTATGATAAATTTATTAATGGCACATAACAACATTTTATTCTGACTGTGTATTAATTCTGTACATATTAGCTATTCCAGTTTAATGTATTGTTTTCACCTACTTTGACAATCTCCTGACAAATTATCAGGGTATTAAGTATTATATTCAAATGTTTTATGTTTTTTATGTTACAGTTTCTGACATGTTCCACATCCACGAGAATCATCTCATTTTTCGGGTCTACAGAACGAAAACTGAATCTAATTTAATCACTTATCCAAGACTTCCAACAACTTCTGGAAATCCTTCTGGTGTCCTGCAGTATTGCCTGAAGAATTGTGGGTAGTGCTAGTAGACTTAATTTTCTCCTGTACTTTTTGTACACC
The DNA here is from genome assembly GCF_023898315.1 of Schistocerca nitens. Lineage (NCBI taxonomy): Eukaryota > Metazoa > Arthropoda > Insecta > Orthoptera > Acrididae > Schistocerca > Schistocerca nitens. The sequence continues at coordinate 716,663,861 of NC_064615.1, read as the reverse complement.
CATTTGCTGTAAACATTCCTTCCAACTGATAACAGTGCTTGTGTCACTAATTACTTCACCAAATTTTCTACTTTGTTCTAATGCCTGCACTCAGCCTCATATATCTGAGATTTCATTTTGCACACTTTCAAATTCATGGGTGGGAAATTTGTTGAATCTTATCATTTACCTTTTTAATGTGTTCCTTATATTTTCATTTCCTTAGGTAACTGTAATATCATCCCTGTATTAGAAATTTTGTCTGTTTTTTATCTACCACCTCCCCTTGTCTTTTTAGTCTCTCCCCTTGTGCTTTTAAATTTGACAGCACTTGTCCTTGAGTTGTCATACTATTAGACTACTCTTCTAGTTTCTTTAATATTTCTGGTAAACTGCCTTCCATTCTGCAGATAGTCACCAGCATACATAAAAACATGGATCTATGGATCCTTAATAGCGTTTAGATAATGTTTCTGGTATTCACACCACTGGACAAAACAAGTGCAATGTGTTTTTACATTGCTCAAAGAATAAATTACTAAAGACAAAAAAAATCTCAGGTTGGTGCTGTATACAGTTCACCTAATCAGGCACAAACCTAGCTGCATGTTACTCCCAGTGTTTCACACGTGGGCTGTGCAAAGTAGTGATGAGCCACTGTGTAGTCATTTTGTAGTCAACTGACACGATGTTACACTAAAAAGCAGGGCTGTGCTTATAGCATTGTGGTCAGCCACTGCAGGGATGCTGTCGGAGATTACTGCCATAATTGTCATCTCAAAATCACAACACAGAATTCTCCTTTGTTACTCACAGAATTTTTCTCCACTCACATGCCAAAGTTTATACAAGCACGCAAATATCTTGTGCTGTTGACCTCATTGCTGTGGTCAACTAGTATTCTTTCCTCAACTCTTGATATCAGTTAACACTTCTTTTGTCTTAACCAAATTAAACTTAATTCTACTTAAATATTCAAATTAATTCACGCAACACAACTGCATGTGACCACTGAGACTTTCTCAATTAACTTGGGCTGTTCTGCCTATGCTGCATCTTCTTCCATTATTTTTATCAAAATTCCCATTTTTTTTTAACTACTATTAATGCTCAGTTATTTTAGTACCTCTAATTCACGCCCTGTACATGGGTGCCAAATGTAGTGTTATAAATGAATGGTTTTCAGTATGTACCATACCATATCCATCATCCTGTCAATGTGTATGCCAACTTTCACCTCATAAATATCATGCAGTCGCTATTCCTGAAGTTGTTCACTGAAGTGGACATGCTATGCAGTGCTGCTTGACAGCAACAATGAGAGTTCTTCAACTTTTGCAATGAGCGAGTGCTGAAAGAAAGCTCCAATCTGTTCAAGCCACTATTCAGTTTTGTAATAACTCTTCTGTATTATAATCAAACTGTATCCACTGTACAATTTCATTTACAATTACAGGCGAATCAGATCTCACACAACTTTGCAGCTCTCACATAAGATTTATTGCAGTACTGATTTGACATTACAGATTGAGAGTTCCCATCTGACATCTTCAATTGTTCTGGTGTTGTCATTATCACTTGCACCCTTTCCTCCATGGTTTCCAGGGTACCATCAAGCATTGATGCCAAAGCACGAGTGGTCCTCCACAACAGGTGGACATGCTCACTTGCTTTTATGCCTTGTCAGTGTTCTAAGATGACATCTTTCACACAAAATCTGCACATATGGCAAACCAGAGCACGAACAGTGTGATGTTATGCATTTAACAACGTTTCCAGTTTTTACAAACATCTTTTGTTGGCCTAAGTGGTTAGAAGTGGAACATATTATTCCACAGAATCAACATTTTACACCACAAGCTGTAGCATGAGGGGATTTGGAGAGGAGGGTTGCATGAATGGAGGAGACAAGATGAATAAATAAGTCGAAAGGAGAAGAGAGGAAAAGGAAGGGACTGGCAAGAGCTAGTACAACGGAAGGTGAAGGGAATGGGAATGCAGCACCAGAAAAGCTCACTCTGCTAAGGCCAGAAGTAGGAAATTGTGTTGGCGATTTATGTGGGTATAAAATGCAGTCAGTCATGGTTTTTTTTTTTTTTTAATTATGATGTTGTAAAACATAACAACCTTTTCATTTCTCAAACTTTTTGTCAATTAAATATCCATTATTTCCACAAGCATCAACATTATAGTGTCTAGCTGCACATGGTTCACATAAATGTTCACGTAACACTTCTATCGGTCGATAAGCCTGCATTGGCTTGAAAACTAATTATTGATACAAAAAATAAATTATATTGAATTTATAAAAGGCAACTTGTTGCATATTGCACCCTATGCCTGCCCATGGGCATCATTTAAAAAATCATCCAATAAAAATCTTCACCCAAATTGTCCATTTTGTCAACATTGTTTCTTTAAATATTCACTGTAGACAAACTACTCAACCAGCTTCTGAGCAACCAATGTTTATTATAACAATTTTAAAACAACAGAATAAGGGGTGTTCAAAAAGAAATAAGCCAGAGGCATAATTATAGAAACCAGAACCTGTATGTTACAGGTATTGACCCTAACTGTTTAGACACTTGTCCCACTGTGACACAAGGCGGTGAATGTCTGTCTCATAAAATTCCTGGGGCTGCGATGTTAACCAGTTCCGCGTGTACAGATGGACGTCATCATGTGAGGTGAATCATTTGCCCCTCAGAGCCTTTTTAAGGGGACCAAAATTGGCGTAATCACATGGAGAGAGGTTCGGACTGTATGGAAGGTGGCTGAGGAACTCCCATTTGAATTTCTGCAGGAGTGCCGTGACCTTGTTGGCCATATGAGGCTTTGCATTGTCGTGGAGCAGAATGACCCCATGGGTGAGATTGCCTGGTCATTCTGGTTTGATCACTTGGCGAAGGGTGGTCAAGGTTTGCGAGTAGCACTGGGCATTCAACGTTGTCCCATGTTGCTGGAAGTGAATCAGAAGGGGGCAATCTTGGTCAAAGAAGAATGTCAGCATAACCTTTCCTACACTTGTGTGGATGGCCTTGGCTTTTTTTGGTGGTGGTGACACTGGATGTTTTCACTGGAGACTTTGTCGTTTTGATTCTGGTTCGAAGTGATGACACCATGACTCATCTCCAGCCACCACTCGTGCCAGGAATGCATTCCCTTCCTGAGCATAGCGCTGCAGATGAGCAAGACAGTGGGCCATTCATCATGCTTCCTGGTGTGGTTGAAGACTGTGGGGCACCCATTGGGCACACACTTTGCACATGTGGAGTTGATCCTTCATGATGGTGTGAACACTTTTGATGCTCAAACCGACCACGGCGGCTATGGCTTTCACTGTCACTAGGCAGTCCTGGGTAATGAGTGCATCCACCAGCTGGACGATGTCATCGGTAAGGCAGTGTGGTGCTCCACACCGTGCATCATTGCTTAATGACACCCGTCCTTCCCTGAAGTGCTTGTGCCACGCCTTGACCCTTACAAGGAAATGCAGTGTTTGCTGTACACTTGCGACATTCGGACTCCTTCCACTGTCATAAAATGAACAACACCTCTTTGCTCTTCACTTGATGCCTCCATGTCACTGTTTACAATGTGACTGGCAGTGTTGGGCGACTGATGCATGCTGCTGCTAACTCTGTATTGCCATGTGACGTGCACATGTGTCCTCTAGCAATGGGCTGTGAACTTCCACACTCTGGTCAGAACCACACCTCATTACACATGCCACAATATTACTCTCCTTTCACCAGTTTGCGCATTTCTGACTCCAGCTTGTTTCTTTTTGAATACCCCTTAAAAAGTCACATCCAGTGGTTGTTTATAAGAGCAGCCCTTGTCTCACACTACAGAGGTGGGAATAGGTAGTATGTAAAAATGAGCATAATTATGGAATGCCTAGAGCAACTTTAACATAAATTTGTTGTTCTATGTCTTAATAGCTGGAACAAAGAAATGTGCTGCTAGCTACTCTAACACATGAGGTGGGGATGGCAAAGAGGTGACATGTAGAAATAATAAAAGCTGACAGAATTTATTGTTGAATCCACAGTTTCTAGGTCACTACATGACTGTTGAGAGTCCTGACGATATTTTATCCCTAGTGATATGGACATATGTAGTTCACTCACCTATAACAGACTGATGTGTTGTGCATAAAAACAAGTAACAGAAAATAGTATTCATATTAACTTTAAGCTCTTATTGTTTCTCTTTAGTAGGAATTCATACATTCACACACACAAACACGCAGACACACAAATGCACAAAGGGAGTGCATGTTTGTGTGGTTGTGAATGTGTGTACTTTTACTAGAGAAACAGCAAGAGCTCAAAAGCTAGTGTGAATACTGTTTTTTGTTACATGTTTTTACACGCCACACATCAGTATGCTATAAGTGAGTGATTGCCTTGCCCTTATTTTACATTTTTTTCCCCCATCCAGGAATTTCTATATGTATATATTCAAGGAGTCACGAGAAGTTGTGATTTTAATCTTTGACATAGTCAACACACACACACACACACACACACACACAAAAGTCAACTTTTGTTCACCCAAGAGTTTGTTTATTGTTCGTCCTGGTGATTAAATTGAAAATGTTGTTCAGAATCCAGTTTTTTTTAATTAATATTATGATGAATTTGTAAAACATTTTACTTTATGATTTATAAAATGTAAAATGTACATTTCAGTAAAATTATAGAGGCGTTTGATTCCTGCCTAATAGAAGATTGGAATAACTGGGAAAAGTAGAGTAATTAGTCTGTTATATAATGCTGTCAAATATCTTAATTACAGCAGGCATGTGTAAAGATACAATGCTGCAATAAAGTTTTTAAAAAATTATATATGGAGGGTATGTACATTTATAAAGGTTTATACATATTAAAAACTACATTAAAATTCTATGAACCTAGATATTGTACATGGAACTTGGGATCTAAAATTTGTAAAAGCTTTAATTGGAATTGTCTACTTTATTACTAAAATTAATATGATTACAGCAAAACTTCATTAAGACTAATTTACAGTCACCACAGTACTAAAGAAACATAAATAATTTAAAAAATTAAAAAACTTTGCAGAGACAAATTTTCTTAATGTTTTTCACTCACCTCTATCATCTACTTGATCTCTGACAGCCAGTGTATCACAGCTAGTGCTGACGAACATGGGGCTAAGAGTTTCTGGTTGCATTCCTCCCCATTTTGGAGAGCACAGCAATCGACCATCATAACCATGTAATGTGAAGTATGACTTTCCAACAATAACAAAATGTCTGCAACAGAGATAAAATTGATTTATTTTTTATTCAACTCTTTAGTTACAACAGATGACGGTCAATATTTGGAATTTCTTAGCAGAGTTGTTCACTCAAATGGTAAGCAACATAATGCAGAAGATACAACAAAACATAGTATGAAGAATAGTAATAACACACAAACTAAACAAGATAACCAAATTAGACACCTGATGTGGTTACAACACTTTACACAAAAATTTAAGTTGCATTGGTACGCAAAAAATGCATGGGCAAAACACACTACGCAGTTTGTACAACAGAAAAATGAAATATTAGTGCCTGCACAGCAGTATTTACAACTGCAAATTCTTTAAATGACTGTGACGAGCAACACAGTGAGTAACTGCTACTGTACCACATGTTTTGTTTCTACCTGTTCCATTCATGAATGAAGTGTAGGAATAATTCTTGCATCCTTGACAGAAACAGAATATGTCAATATGGAGTTAATTAAAGACAAAAATCACAACAGCAGAGAGGGCACTATCAAGGCAGGTGTGCAGCCAGCTAGCATTAACACAGAGCTGATTATGGAGGATTCCAACAAGAATATGTAGCACATCTCCAAACCGACATTAGTTCCTGCACTATCAGAACATAGTGAGAGGGCACTGCCAGTCTTTACATGATCTCACCATGTGACCTGTGCAGTTCACTCATCCAGGGCTGTATACAAGGCTGGCCAGAATTAGGTACAGGAACTCTGTGTTTGCTTCTCATCATGCTCCATCTGCCTTAAGTTTCTCACATCATTGTTAACATCACTATGACATGGACTCAGTTCATAAATTACCCTTCCGACTAAAGAGTGATTGCTGTGCATCAGACTGTGCCTTAGACTACCTTATGAACTTTGTATGTGGTGAGTGCCCAATAAATACTAACTGAAATAGAAAATTGGTGACAAGCAAAACAGCACCTAAAGATAGACCTTGCTGTGTCCAGGAAGGTGGCATGCTGGGTTGAGAAGGGCCAGGTGAGGCAGATGAGAGAGAAGGTGTTGAGGCTGTGAAAGAATGAAGAGAGGGTGTTTTGGCCATGAGTCCAGGTTCATTGATGATATTTTCACAATATTGTGTGTCAATAGTCTGACAGTATTTTCAATTTGCCATCATTTCCCTTTTGTGGAACTATGCTCCCTTCACCTTCTACCTTAACTAACCCAATTTTACATCAATCTATGTTTATGAAAAGTATGGATAGAGAATTTTTCCCCTACTCTCATAGCAAAAATTATTGTCAATTTCTGATAGGACCACCAATTCTTGCAGGTTCAGGGTGCTTTTCTGCCATTTATAGCAGGAGTAAGTAGCAGGGATACATATTTTAGGGAAATATGTTATTTGTGTAGAGAGGCCAACCTCGGAATCTTGTGCTGAGGTGTCGAGGTTGCACATAATTATTCAAATCATAATTTTCTGCCATACCTGGCCTCTATCCTTATTTGTTAATCTATTCTAAACCTGCTACAATACTTGTAATCAGTTACATTTTTGATAAAGCTTTTCAGTTCATTAACTTGAAAACCAAGAGTTTCACATGCTCAAGAACAACTACACGTAGCAACAATAGATTGTCAGTGTGTAATTGTGTTGCTTTCATTCATCATTCTTGAGATGGGCCACTTGAAATATAAATGTGTTACAGCCAGATATATAACCTTTGCTCATTGCTGATCAAATATTGAACCCAAAACAAATTGGCACCTGACATATTCACTCAATTAGCATCACTGAGCAACTAATAAAAATATTTCCAGTGAAAGATCAATATGAATCTGAACAATCGACTACAGATACTAACCCAGTGAACAATGAACATCCAAGAGTGGAGTATTTTCCCTCACTGCCCTGACTTCTCAGCTATTATTAACTACTGCCTGCCTAAACTCATGGAGGACTGATTTTATACCTCTCTTACACACAACTGTGTTAGAAGGTTTGGTAAATGACTTCTAGATGTTAACCAGAGCAAGTGTGGTTCTTAATAGTCATATCTAGGTTTTACATCATTTTACTTTTATGTCACTGCAATAAATCTTCCTCTCAGTTACATTATACTTCACAAGTGGGACTGAAGAAATAGACTGTGTGACAGGTGTGCTCAGCTGTGTACATACCTATGTACAAGAGGTGCACTGTGCCGTGGCTCAGTGTGTTGTTGCTAGGACACTGTCCATTAAAATTAACAGAATTTATGCATCATTATAACCTGTAAGCACATTGTACTAGTCAATTGCCGTGTGTCCTACTGATACAACCACTTCCATACACTGATTACCACTCGTCACCAAGTTTTTGGAAGAAACTTGACTTCATATTTGACTCTTTTATTGCGACTGACTAAGCAGCCAACTAACCTTTCTGCTCTTATGGACCTATCTCTGTCCTGTAGACATCCTCAAATACCACCACCCCTCCACCCCTACCCCATCCAATTATGGACGAGCCCATGTCTTTTGTTTGCTTAGGATGAACACCTGGCCAGTGCAGCTGCCCAGATCACAAGTGAAGAAGACCAGATGTCTCACCTTTGTGAAAAGATACCTTTGGCACCTTACATGTAAGCTAGCGCATGTGCCTCATTCCTACACACTTCAAAAAGTCACTATTATTGTGACAGTGCCACGACATTTACAGTGCCGCCACGACAGTATGCGCAAATGGCGATAGAGGTGCTCTGCAACTTGGCTGAGCGCGGGAGCGCCACCTAGCTACGAACGGTGCCGACCGCACGTCACGGCACGGCAGTCGAATAAGAGATACTGAGTTGTTATCATGTAACCAGCTATTGTTTCTAAGTGAGTGTGTTCGAATATCCACGCAATTATTGGTGATTAAAGGTTATAACACTTTTGGCGACGAGGATGGGATATTTTCACTGTGTTGTGGATTTGTGTGTTCGTGACGGGGCAGACATGGAATAGCTTATGTAAGCGCTCATTGAACAACAAACACAGCTGACGGCTGCTATTCAGGCGTTGTCGACGTCGCTTACTCATCGTCTGTCTTCCTCTTCTCCGCCTCCATTCTCTCCTTACGACGAGGCCGCTGAAGACTGGGAGGATTATGAGAAGCGTTTGCGGCAACACTTCTTGGCTTTCGGCGTTGTCGATGCTCCTATGTGTGAGTCATTATTTCTATCTTGGATTTCCCCACGGATCTATCAGCGGCTATCTCAGTTAGCCCCTCTGCGGGAACCTGCCTCTCTGTCCTTCCAAGAAATGTGTGACTTATTGTCTAACTATTACCGAAAAAACACCCACGTCGTTGCCGCCCGCGTGGCGTTCTACCGGTGTCGTAAAAAGCCCCATCAATTGTACCGGGCTTGGGCGGCAGAACTACACGGTCTGAGAAGGAAATGTCAGTTTGTCACGGACACTCATCATGAGTCTTATGCTGATTCAATGGTTAGGGATGCTATTCTACGGCTTGCTCCTGATAAAGAAGTTCGGCAACGTGCCCTACAACTGCCAAACCCGTCGTTGTCGGAAGTTCTAAGCATCGCTCAATCCTTTGAAGTGTCTCCACGCTGCTGGCGCGCAAATAGATGGTGTGATGTAGGCGCTGTACAGTCAACTTTCAACATGGACAATTTGCCTGTTTCACAGGAGAACGAAGATGTGGCGGCGGTTCACTCCCGTAAACAACGTCGCGTTGGGCCGCAACACTCGCAGCAAAAACAGCAACCACAGAAGCAGGTTCGTTCCGCACTTCCTTCTTGTCCACGTTGTTTCGTACAGCATGACAGGGCCGTGTGTCCAAAACGTTGGGCCACGTGTAATTCCTGTAGGAAAAAAGGCCACATTGCTTCTGTGTGTCAGTCCCCTAATGTTCCTGTTGACGAGGACGAGGCATCGGACATGGATGTTAACTGTGTGCTTTCTCCAACAAATAAGTTGTTTGTTATGGTTCGTGTTCTGGATAAAGACATTCGCATGCAAGTGGACACTGGCTCTGCAGTAACTCTCATTAATTCTCACACGTATTTGGAGTTGGGCTCCCCTCCCTTGTCTCCAGTTACACGAAATCTGCGAACTTATAATAAACAGAAAATTCCTATCATTGGCCAGTTTGATGCTTCCACTGCCTACAAGTCTGTTGTTAGGCCCCTCACGTTTTATGTGGTGGATCATGCGGGCACTGAAAACCTGTTCGGTTATGATGCTTTCCAGTTGTTTGGGTCCTCCATTGATGATGATGTGCACCTCATATCTGAGGATATTCCATATCAACAGCTGGATGGATTGTGTTCTGAATTTTCGTCTGTGTTCTCTGCTGGTCTGGGTCGTGCCAAAGATTTTGAAGCCCACATTACTCTTAAACCTACAGCTTGCCCTAAGTTTTTCCGGGCACGCCCTATTCCAGTGGCGTTGCGTGCACCTGTCAAGGCTGAGATAGACAGGTTAACAGCTTCAGGGATTCTCCTTCCTTGCCCATCGTGGTGGTTTCTAAACCAAATGGGAGTCTGCAATTGTGTGGTGATTTTAAAGCCACTGTCAATGCTCAGAGCCTCATTGACACTTATCCTCTTCCCCGTCCTGAGGAGTTATTTACCAAGCCAGTTCTTTTCCAAACTTGACTTATCGGAGGCGTACCATCAGTTGCTGTTGGATGCTTCTTCCAAGGAATTTCTCGTCATCAACACTCCTTGTGGGTTGTATCAGTACCAGCGGTTACCATTTGGCGTCGCTAGTACGCCGGCCATTTTTCAGCGGTTTTTGGAAAGCTCATGGCTTCCGTTCCTGGCTGCATAAACTATCTGGATGACATTGTTGTCACGGGGGGCTCCACCTTCGCAATTTGCGTTCCCTGTTTCGGGTTTGCATTCGGCTGGGTTGAGGTGCAATCTGGAGAAGTCACAGTTCTTCCAACCCTCCATTGTGTATCTTGGTTTCCACTTGTCCCCTGAGGGTATACGTCCTCTACGTCAGCACGTTGCGGCCATTAACGCTCTAGCCCAGCTGTCTACGGTCAAAGAACTTCAGGCGTTTCTAGGCAAGATTGCTTATTATCACAAATTCATTCCATCCGCGGCGGTAGCTCATCCTCTGCATCAGCTGTTACGCAAAAAGTCCCTTTCTGTTGGTCCGATGAGTGTGAGCAGGCTTTTGTCTGCCTGAAGGCTCATTTGCAGTCGGCGCCTTGTCTTGCCACATTCCATCCGGGTCAGCACTTGGTTCTGGCGACTGACACGTCACAGTATGGCCTAGGGGCTGTTCTCGCCCATCAGTATGAGGATGGGTCGGAACGACCCATCGCCTATGCTTCCAAGACCCTCAACGATGTGCAACAGCGTTACTCTCAAATCGAAAAGGAGGCACTCGCTATCATTTATGCTCTAAAAAAGTTCAGCATTTTTTTGTATGGTTCTAAGTTTCACATCATCACCGACCACAAGCCGCTGGTCTCTCTGTTCAGCCCATCGGCGTCGCTTCCGGATAAGGCAGCTCACCGCCTGCAACATTGGGCCTTGTACTTGTCTCATTTTCACTATGAGATTCACTATCGCCCCACGGCCCAGCACGCCAATGCTGACGCATTGTCGCGATTGCCGATGGGCCCCGACCCGGTTTTCGATCGTGATGAACTACTCTGTTTCCACATTGATGAGGAAGAATGTCGTGCGGTCTAGGGTTTTCCACTTACAGGTTTGCAGGTCACGTCGGCTACTGCGCCGCACCTGGTCCTGCGTCAGGTGATCGGTTTTGTTCAACGGGGTTGGCCGGACAGGACCAAGGGCCGGGCATCGGATCCCCTTCGCAACTACCATGCCTTGCGCCTTCGTCTGTCTGTTTGTGATAGTGTTGTTCTTCTGGCCACGGATGGCGCATCTCCACGGGTCGTGGTGCCAGCCTCTCTTCGCAAAGATGTTCTCAAACTGTTGCATGAAGGCCATTGGGGTATTTCTCGGACTAAGTCCCTGGCCCGCAGGCACGTTTATTGGCCCAGTATTGATTCGGACATCGCCCACATGGTTGCTGCGTGTGGTCAGTGTGCTCCACAACTGGCTGCACTTCGTACAATGTTCTCTCCATGGCCTGATCCAGCGCAGCCATGAGAACGGGTGCACGCTGACTTTGCCGGTCCCTTCCTCGGTACTTATTGGCTACTGTTGATTGACGCCTTCTCGAAGTTTCTGTTTGTTGTTTGATGTCCGTCGCCCACCACTGCGGCGACGACGCTGGCTTTGTCCAAAATCTTTGTGCTAGAAGGTCTTCCATCCACGATCGTCACAGACAATGGCCCTCAGTTCTCTTCGCAGGCCTTCCGTGATTTTTGTACTGGACAAGGGATTCATCATGTTACAGCACTGCCCTTCCATCCACAATCGAATGGGGAGGTCGAGCGCCTTGTCTGCACTTTCAAAAGCCAGATGAAAAAATTCCTTAGTGATTTTTCCACAGATGAGGCTCTGCTGCAATTTCTGAGTTCTTATCGCTTCACGCCTCTGGATGATTGCAGCCCTGCTGAACTCTTGCATGGCCGCCAACCGCGCACTCTACTGCACCTGCTTGACCCTGTCAGGCCTTGTGCTGTGTCCCCTAGTGCGGGAAAATACTCGGTGGGCGCCGACGTGTGGGCATGAGGGTATGGATCTCGCCCTAAATGGATTCCAGGGGTGGTCAAGGCTCTTCGCGGCCGCCGGCTTTGTGAAATACGTACGAATGACGGCATAGTTGTTCACCATTAAGACCAGATGCGCCCAAAAGTGGTGGCCACGCCGGTGCCACTGCCCCTTCCTTCGCCTCCACCAGCCCGAGACACCAGTCTTGTCGCTGCTGCCGATCTACCGTACGTGTTGCTGCAGCCGACGTTGCTACCGCTTCCTAGTACGCTGGAACCAGCCCCAGTCGCGATGCCGTCTTCTCCGGGACCCATCTCGCTGGAGCACACCCCCAGGTCCACGACACCTATGGATGCTGCTCTGGAGTTTTCACCCATCATCTCGTCCAGGAGGCACGTTCCAGCACGAACTTCCATCCTGTACATTTTCGACCATATTCTTGTCCATCCTGGACATTTTCGACCATATTCTTGTGTCTGTCCGCGGGATCTTCTTGCGGCCTCACAAGAGGCCATGGATGTCTCCGCACTGTCCATGTCTCCAAGGAAGTGAGAGTTTTTTTTTTTTTTCAAGGGGGGAAAAGTGTTGTGACAGTGCCACGACATTTACAGTGCCGCCACGACAGTACGCGCAAACGGCGATAGAGGCACTCCGCAACTCGACTGAGCACGGGAGCGCGACCTAGCTACGAACGGCGCCGGCCGCATGTCACAGCACGGCAGTCGAATAAGAGATACTGAGTTGTTATCATGTAACCAGCTATTGTTTCTAAGTGAGTGTGTTTGAATATCCACGCAATTATTGGTGATTAAAGGTTATAACAACTATGAACATTACAGCATAAGTTTTTATTCCAACTTTGTGTCTCTGATTGTAACACAACATTCTGACAACAATACAATATTGTAGAATACTCTATGAGATAGAGAACAAGAATTGTACAATTTCATTGCACAAAAACAAATTGGAAAGAAGAAAAAATAAAAAAAACATTCATCAATACTTATCTTATTTTGAACCCACAATTCTAAGAATTATTTTCTAGCAATAACACCAGTGCAAACCATAGCCATCTGTTCATACAGATACTATCTACAGTAATCTATATTACTGTTGAAACAATTACATGATGAAGAGAAGCAGGTTGTTGCATTTCAATGGAACATCAGTATCAAAGGGATAATGTGCAGATACATTTTAACATACAGTAAGCGAGACACATTCATGTTCCCTGTGACCCCTCCTTGTTGAAGAATGCAGGTCGGTGGATTGAACTTCAAGCAAATCATATGAAGCTTGAAGTCAGACCATACATGTACACGCCCGAACAGACACAGCAAGAGCTTGCCGTCACTGGGCAAAGGCCCAGACGACTCAGTAGGAGGCCACAGACATGCTACCAGCCACAGCTTATTCAAATATCAATGTATACAGCCATACAAGGAGATTTTCAACTCAATCACTTTGTCATGGGAAACAAATATGACTAGCAAAACAAATTACAGCTACAGTTCTTGGCATTCGCCACCTTGGGGAATGTCTTACAGTTTTAAAAATTACCTTTTTCTTGAGTCTTCACCTAATCTACAAAAGGTATCATACGTGAAATCCTGAACAGCACAAGTAAATTCACCATCAGAAGTTTGCTGCTGCACACTGAGATTGCTGATCTAGCACTATGGGAATACAGTCTTAGTGCAGGTAAGTCAGGAAAAAGTGGGTATAAGGAAATTGTGAGGAATCAGAATGAGACTATAAATGTTCATGCATCTGAGAACTGGAATTCCGTAAAGGAGACAACTTTCCAAAGAGGTGACTATCACAAAATTTGTATCACCAATGTCTCCATCTGACTGACAAACAATGGTACTTGAAAGAAACCAAAAATACAGAAGGTAGTGAGTGCAGCTTCACAGTAATTATTCATGAAGGGTTAACATTGATTACTCACAGCTCCTACATGATTTTAAGAAATAAGATTTTTCAAGCAACAGTCACACCCCCTCATTATTGAAGGGATGAATAGGAATTAACTGAGATAATTATGATTCAGTAATGATGGAGAGATACTATGACTATTATAAACGCACAATGTTGAGCTAACTGCTTTCATCACTGTTTCACCTACTTTGAAATGCACGTTACACTTAAGTGTATCACTTGTGTTTTATTTTACATGTTTTATGAGCATGTGTTACTTTTTCAGCATTTTGTATACTGTATTCAATGTGGGATGGAGACCAAGTTGCACCAGGTTGCAACAGTCCCTCTCCCCTGAAACTAGTAAGATATGAATTATAGATATGAGAGTACTTTTAAGTGAAATACACACAGCAAAAAAAAATTTGCATCACCTTGGTTCCGAGAGTTCCAGAACCAGTACAGAAAATTGGAAAAGAGATCAACATAAGCATCATTTCTGCCCATTTTATTGCTCATGAAAACCACACACTGCATGTTGTACCATCATACAGTGAGACCTTCAGAGGTGGTAGTCCAGATTGCTGTACACACCGGTACCTCTAATACCCAGTAGCACATCTGCTTGCATTGATGTATGCCTGTATTCAACATGGCATACTATCCACAAGTTCATCAAGGAACTGTTGGTCCAGATTGTCCCACTCCTCAATGGCGATTCAGCATAGATCCCTTAAATTGGTTGGTGGGTCATGCTGTCCATAAAAAGCCCTTTTCAATCTATTGCAAGCACGTTCGATAGGGTTCATGTCTGTGGAACATGCTATCCACCCTATTCGAGTGATGTCGTTATCCTGAAGGAAGTCATTCACAAGATGTCCATGATGGGGGCATGAATTTTCGTCCATGGAGATGAATGCCTCGCCAATATGTTGCCGATATGCTTGCACTATCGGTTGGAGGATGGCATTAACCTATCGTATGGCCATTACAGCGCCTTGCACGACCACTAGCGGCTTATGTCAGCCCCATATAATACCACCGCAAAAATTCGGGGAACCTCCACCTCGCTGCACTCACTGGAAAGTGTGTCTAAGGCGTTCAGCCTGATCGGATTGAATCAAAACATGTTTCTGACGATTATCTGGTTGAAGGCATATGCGAGAGTGATCGGTGAAGAGAATGTGATGCCAATCCTAAGCAGGCCATTTGGCATGTTGTTGGGCCCATCTGTACCACACTGCATAGTGGCATGGTTGCAAAGATGGACCTTGACATGGACGTCAGGGGTGAAGTCACGCATCATGCAGCCTATTGTGCACAGTTTGAGTCGTAACACGACGTCCTGTGGCTGCACAAAAAAGGATTATTCAACATGGTGGCATTGCTGTCAGGGTTCCTCCAAGCCATAATCCGTAGGTAGCAGTCATCCACTACAGTAGTAGCCCTTACGTGGCCTGACCGATGCATGTCATCTCAGTTCCTGTCTCTCTCTCTCTCTCTGTATCTCCTCCATGTCCGAACAACATCGCTTTGGTCCACTTTGAGATGTCTGGACACTTCCCTTGTTGAGAGACTTTCCTGGCACAAAGTAACAATGCAGCTGTAATCAAACTGCAGTACTGACCGTCTAGGCACGGTTGAACTACAGACAACACGAGCCATGTATCTCCTTCCTGGTGGAACGACTGGAACTGATCGGCTGTTGGACCTCCTCTCTCTAATAGGCGGTGCTCATGCATGGTTGTTTACATCTTTGGGCGGGTTTAGTGATATCTCTGGACAGCCAAAGGGACTGTGTCTGTGTGATGCAAAACTTTTTTTGATGTGTGTATTATGTTGAAGTTTGAGGTTTTATAGGAGCTGCTATAATGTACTGAGAGGAAGTCCATGGTATTAGTATGAGCTAAATGAAGTCATACTGAAGCTTAAGGCATTACCTTTACAACATACATGGTGACAATTGTTTGTAATTGTAGAGGATAATGATGTGTAGATAGTGTGCACCATTTCTTGTATGTTTATTTGAAATAGTGGGGAACATATACTTAAAAGTACTTTTGCGGAGTTAATATTCCTTCTAACAGTGGTTTTATTTCTTTCCTTAAGTGGCTCAGTAAGTTGTCAGTGTCATTTTCCAGCAGAATGATTCAGTATACCATCATCAATCAGTAAGTGTTTGGGCAACATCGTATGATAGCTGGAAGAAACTCCTTTCATCTTCGCCCATGATATGTCTCCCCATGACCTATTCAAATTGTCATGGCTAGAACAACCTAAAAATGACAAACAACAATGGGAATACTGTCACTCCATTCATGTGCATCACTAATTGGGTGAGCACCCTGTTACTTATGACTCTATCCCTCATAAGAAAACTAAAGAAATCTTGTACTCGTGCATGCCCATGTACAGGTATATCACATGTTCAACTACATTCAGCACAAGGGTGCAGTATCATCATGCAGTAATACAATGTGGGAAAGATATATGCTTCTGGTGATGATAAAATCTTTTTTGTTTATTTTGACAAAATAATTTAATTGGATAGATAAGAAAATCTACTCACCACGCTGTGGCAGAACACACCCACAAAACAAAGCTATAATTGGAAAACTTTTGGAGCTAGTTGCTCCTTCTTCAGGCAGAAGGGTTGAAGTAGAAGGAAGAGGGATGAAGGAAAAGGACTGGAGAGGTCTAGGAAATGGGGTAGATTTCAGGAAAGTCTCCCAAAATGGCAGGTCAGGGGAGACTTACCAGACGGAATGAGAAGGAAAGACTGATTGTTGTGGACTGCATAGGTTGAGATTTGAAAACCTGAGAGCTTAAAGGTGGAAGACAGGGTAATATGCAAGACAGATTACTGCTTAAACATCACGCATGGGAGTAAAAGCTAAGTGCAGTGTATGTAACAGAGGTGAGAATGGGAATGTAAAAAATAGACAGGTAAGACAATGAAGAGGTAGAAAACTACAAAGGAGATAAGAAAAGTGTAGTTACTGTGAAGAAATGCTGAGACAGAAGAAATCAACATAAATTAAGGCCTGGTGGGTGGCGAGAACCAAGGAAATATTGTAGCGCTAGTTTCCAGCTGTGGAGTTCTGAGAAACTGGTTTCTGGGGAAAGAATCCAGATGGTGCGTGTGGTGAACGGGGCACATAGGTCATGATTGTCATGCTGTAGAGCATGCTCTGAAACAGGATATTGCATGTTGCCAATATATGCCCTCTGCCTATGCCCATTCTTCCTAACTGATAATTTGGTGGTAGTCATGCCAATGTAAAAGGCCGAACAGTGTTAGTATAACAGCTGGTACATTATTATGCAACAGGCTCCTCCATGATCATTATGAACTGTCCGATACCACCTTTTCTGTATGCATCCATGTATTTAGCGTATAATTCAGTGCTTCCTAGGGCCTTTTATGTGTATTTTCATAGGTATCATTCAGTTCAGTTTGTCCAAAAACCTATTCTTCTTTGTAAATACATACAGAATATTCTGGAATGATGTACATTCTTGTTGTCATTAACAAAAATATGTACATATGCCACATTAAATATCAGATCGTGAAATTGAAGTAATAAATTTTTAGCAACAAATATTAAGAGGCTTTGGAAATGTTAGCATAAATAAATAATGCCTCTAATTACCATAAATGCAATTTGTAAATTTGCTAGCACAAAAACCTCATTACAATTCAAATGAAAATAACAATCATTATCCAGTGATGTAATTTCAATTGTTATTCATTTTTATGAAATTCATGGTAATTAATGATACTAGTAAATTATGCAGATATTTACCTCTTGTTAGTTATATCACCCAAATGTACGAAATTCCGGTATTTGAGAAAATGTGTGTGTATTTAATTTATGTACTCTGGTGAAGCACGATGTGTATACTTCGAACAAATGTTGGCAATAAAATCCATACAGTCACTAATTACAAAATTAAAGTAAAATCAAAATAATTGTTGAAATCAGATTGTGAATTAATTTTCACACATAAAATCAAGATGATGATAAAAATATCATGTTATTTGACATTATATTTTATAACCTGTACAAATGTAACAGCAGTTAATTTAGATGAAATTGTTTATAATTGTAAGTTACATTTTGTAATAAATTAACAATGGTAGCATATTTTAAGTGATGCAGCGATGCTGTGCAGACATTCAGTTAAGTTTTGTTTACTTCAGGAGTCAGTGCAGTTCAGTTTGGTTTAGCTCAGTTTCATCAGTTGTTTTGCACTTATGTCAGTTCTGTCCATCAGCTGATGTCAATAAATAATTTGTCAAGCTCGAAATTTTCATGATGTTCTCATTATTCGCAGCATCCACAACATTGATGAACCACAGGCCAACACAAGTTAAGTAGTGATGTTTAAAGATCATTACATGTGACGGAGTAGAGCTGGTACTGACGTTTGAAATTGGAAATGTGTTTAATTAGTGATTGTTTCAGGTTACGCAAAAACGTGAATGCAACATCTAAACAACAAAAACTTTTGCCCAGAGAACTGTTTGTGGGGACCGTTTATGTAAAGACCAGAAAAAAAGAAAAAGAAAAAAAGAAAAAAGAAATCATTACCTGCTGTGGGAAGATCGCAAAATCGTCTATTTTGGATATCATTACCTGATGATAATGGACCACATTCTTGGACTGCGCCACTGGAATTCAGATGAGCAACTGATATTTTTAATTTTCTAATTTTAAATAGTGATGTGTGACATTTGTGTACTATGAATAACAATGAGAACACAAAAATGTACGAAGAGAAGCATGTAGGCTGTGAATCTGTAGAAAACACTTCGGACCTAGGATCAGTGAACTATTGTCCAGCAGTAATCCAAGTGTAGATCAAAGTTTTGGTGGAGAGGGTCCAGTGAAAATGTCACCACGAGTACTCCAATTAACCAGGGAAGAGTAGGCGGAGATAATTTGTTAATGTTATTGATACAGCATATGGAAGAAGCAAAGGAACAGATGGGACACATTAGGCAGGATATTGGTCAGCAAAGCCAACAGTTAAGCCAGCAATTAAGTGAACAAATGGCGGAATTAAAGAATACTGTTACTGAAAATACTTATCAGATCAGGGAAATCCGGGAGGGTTTGGCAGCACTAAAAATTGCTGTTGAGGCAGGGCAGGGTGAACTCAATACTCCTGTGGGATCAGTAGAAGAAAGGGTAGATATATTTGAAACTAATTTCACACAAGAGTTGCTCAAAAACAAGGAGAGATTCGAAAAACTAGATAAACCTGTAGAAGCAAAAAATTCTAAACTTAAAGTAGAGGTTGTTCAGACTATGAGAGTTTTAGAAGACAAAGTAGAAGCTTATGAAATGAACTCTGAGTTAAAATTTACAGACAATACCATTCAAATTAGTAATGTAGAATTGAAGTGTGATGAAAAAAATATTTCTGTGTAAAAATAATTTGTAGATTTAAGCAAGAAAGTTGTAAAATTACAAGAAGGTGTAGCTCAAAGACATTTTGTTACTAACGTTAATTGCATATGGGGTGGCATACCTTTAAAGTGCTTTCCAGGAGATGTGAAATTGCTTCCTGTTGATTTTTTACAACATTGTCAGGTTAGTTTTAGTAATGACGTGACAGACAATGTTAAAATTAAATTTGTTAAGCGATTTTTGGATGAAGAAGCAATCTGATGGGCCATTCAGAATGTTAATTCTACCACATCATATGATGAACTTGAAAGAAAGTTCTTAAATAAGTTTTGGTTAGAATCTGAGCAAGCATGGATTAAAAGTGAGTTCTCGAATGGTTGAATGTATAGGGAAAGTCATGGTAGCTTGAAGAGTTTTCGTGAAAACCAGTTGAGGAAATTAGTGCACTTAGACAAACCTTTTGATGAATTAATACAAATAGATGCCTTAAAAAGGAGATTACCCAAAAGAGTACTGTGGGAGTTGATTTATGGACCAGATGACTCTGTAGATCAGTTCTTAAGATGATGTAAATGCCCTCAGGAGGGCACCACATCTTTGTGTCAAGCGTGTGGTGAGCACTAGGTCTCCAAGCTATGTAGCATTCAATTTTCTTCTTTTTGTTTTTGGATGCTACATCTTTCACTCATCTATAAACCTGTAATGAAGTTATCTCTTACTGTAAATACTATCCATTATCTGTAGTATAAGTTTTCTGTTTGTAATATGAATACTGAGTGACATTATTTGAGGAATAATTTGAAAATATGAACTGTGCACTAAATTTGAATTTCTTACAGTAATGATTGTTTAATAATTTGTAATTATTTTGTAACTCTTAAGATGTGTAAATAATGATTCTTTAAGCATTTCAGACAATAGTTATGACTATAGCAGAAACATAAGTGAAAAGGACATTTTAAAACTAGTTCATGAGAAATGATTTGTGTAAAACATAGTGAGAAAGTTACGACAGCTTTGTAGAGATAAAGATGATAATAGGTTAAAGTGTGTACTATGGATATGATAAATATTGTAAGTGTTGTTAAGAAACTACTTTCTGGTCATCAT
Source organism: Schistocerca nitens (assembly GCF_023898315.1). NCBI lineage: Eukaryota > Metazoa > Arthropoda > Insecta > Orthoptera > Acrididae > Schistocerca > Schistocerca nitens. Next base: position 716,643,557 of record NC_064615.1, on the reverse strand, counting down.
ACTCTGTGGAAAATCTGTAAGTAATGTTTACTTTTTCTGGGCATGTTATTAGCCTTATGAACCAGTGACGATGTTCAGGAGGTAATTGGTGGGACAATGTATAGTTCTGGGAGGAAAAGACAATTTTCTAGATCCATATGTATGTGTACTGTACAGTGTATAATAGTTACAGATAAGTTAGTGTTAGCATTTTCATGACAAAATAGAATCTGGGAGTATATGAGATAATGGAGATTGTTGTAGTTATATTCTGCAGAGCACGTATTTGATCTGTGGAAAGTGATAGCATGAAGCAGTTCAAAGGTGAATGAGAATTACAGGTATGGTCATGATTTTATGAATTTGCTAATGAGATGTACAAATGGACATCGCTAAAGATGTACACATGTTATTAAATGGACAAGTTGCTCTGTGACAAAAGACATTTTGTGAAAAGTATGTCATTACAAGATTGTGTGATGAGGAACAGTCTGTGAGTTTATGTTTGAGATGATAAAGAGTAAAATGAGATCTGGAGGGGGAGGGGGGGGTAATTTTCCTGTATAGTGGAATATACTGAAATACTGATCAAAAAGAAAGGAAACTTATATGATTTATTTCTGTTCTTTGACTTTAATCTGTATATAATTAAATCTTTACAGTTTAGGTATGCTTATCTTTGTAATTCCTACCTAGAGAACTGTATCCAAGATCCTTACCTGACCTGGAAGTAAAAACTAAAAATTGTGAAACTAATAGTGGACTGTGCTATTGCAGCATAGAGATTGCCAGAAAAAGAGGGATAGCAGATACAAGATGGACAGCGCAAAAGGACTGATGATTGCAAGCTGCCAATTGCTTAAGATGTGTGATGTGAACCAGTAACTGGAGTGAGAGCTAAGAACAATAAAACTTGATTTTTTTTCTGTTAAAACTAATACTACGAAAATTTAAATGTATTGAAAACATGTGATTTGAAAGTACAAGATCATCTATATGTATTTAGCAGCCATTCATACAAGTAATACTTGTAAGAGTGGCTGGGGGGGGGGGGGGGGGGGGGGGATGTATTATGCAACAGTCTTCCCCCAAGATCATTATGAACTGTCCGATATCACCTTTTTTATATGCATCCATGAATTTATTGTATGATTCAGTTCTTCCTAGGGCCTTTCATGTGTATTTTCATAGGTATTGTTCAGTTCAGTTTGCCCAAAAACATATTCTTCTTTATAAATACATATAGAATATTCTGGAATGATGTACATTCTCATGATTGTTAATAGATTGTTGTCATTAACAAAAATATGTACGAGGTGCGACAATAAAGTAATGAGACTAATTTTCTTTGCAAACTGTGGCAACCCTGCAGGCTGGCATAGGCACAATACCTTTGACCTTGGTCTATAAGTTGCTTCTAGTCCAAGCGACATATTGATGCAACTGCTCAGTCATGAGTTGTGCTGTAATAAGTTAACATGTGTTTGTCTCTCTCGTCACAGAAATGGAACCGCATAATATTGAGCAATGGTATGCCATTTCTTTTTGCGTTAAATTGGGTGAAAACGCGACGACGACTTACGGTAAGCTTCAGAAGGCTTTTGGAGAGGAGGTTATGTCAAGATCTTAAGCTTTTCATTGGCATAAAATGATTAGTGAAGGCAGAATGAATGTTGAAGATGAAGACCGCAGTTGACGACCATCAACCTCATGGATGGATGTTAACTTGGCTAGTGTGCATTAACTCATATGATCTGATTGAAGATTATCCATGAAAATGATTGCAGAATAACTGAACATCAATCAAGAAGTGGTTCGTCTAATAATAACTGAAGATCTTGGTAAGAGAATGATTTGTGCAAAAATGGTCCCCAAAAATCTCACACCACAACAGTGAGAAACACGGAAAAATGTGGCAGCCAATCTGTTACAGCAAACTGAAATCAATCCAGAATTGTTGAGCAATGTTATCACTGGTGATGAAAGTTGTTTTTTTCAATATGATCCAGAGACAAAATGCCAAAGTTCGCAATGGTGCTCAAAGGGATCACCCAGACCAAAAAAAGCTCGCATGTCAGAGTCAAAAGTGAAATGCATGCTTGTATGCTTCTTTGATGCCAAGGGAATTGTTCATAAAGAGTGGGTGCCTCCTGGACAAACAGTTAACCAATATTACTACAGAGAAATTTTAGAAAGACTTCGTAAAAGAGTTCTTCGTGTCCGTGCCAACATTGCTGATATTTGGATTCTGCATCACGATATTGCGCCATCCCATACTGCTCTGTCAGTACAGCAATTTTTAACATCAAAACAAATTTCAGTACTACCACAGCCACCTTATTCACCAGATTCGCTCTGTGTGACTTTTTTCTATTTCCAAGAGTTGAAACAGCAGTCAAGGGACACCATTTTCAAACAACACAAGATGTCCAAAAAGCTGTGACGAGGGTCTTGGAGGATATTACAGAAGATGAGTTCCATAAACGTTATCATCAATGGCAGAAGCGCTGGAAAAAGGGTGTGCAATCATAAGGGAACTACTTTGAAGGACACAACACTAAACTTGACTGAAATGGTAAGCAACATATTTTTCACATCAGTTTCACTACTTTATTGTCGCACCTCGTACATATGCCAATTTACCTCTTGCTAGTTAGACCATCCAAATTCACGAAATTCCAATATTTGAGAAAACATGTGTATTTAATTTATGTAATCTGGTGAAGCACGATGTGTATACTTCAAACAAATGTTAGGAATAAAATCAATACAGCCACTAATTATGGAATTAAAGGAAAATCAAAATAATTGTTGAAATCAGATTGTGAATTAATTTTCACACATAAAACCAAGATGATGATAAATATATTATGTTATTTGACATTATATTTTATAACCTGTACGAATGTAACAGCAGTTAGTGTAGATGAAATTGTTTATAATTGTAAGTTACATTTTGTAATAAATTAACAATGGTAGTGGTTGTTAAAATGGTATTTAAAGCAACGCAGCGATGCTTTGTGGGCAGTCAGTCATGTTTTGTTTACTTCAGGAGTTAGTGCAGTTCAGTTTGGTTTAGCTCAGGTTCATCAGTTGTTTTGCACTTTTGTCAGTACTGTCGATCAGCTGATGTCAATAAATAATTTGTCAAGCTTGAAGTTTTCATGATGTTCTCATTATTCACAGCATCCACAACATCGATGAACCACAGGCCAATGCAAGTTAAGTAGCAATGTTTAAAGATTGTTGCAATATGATGTGTCATTTCACAGGTGGTTCTTCCTTTGATAGTATATGTTTTGCCAGTTACTGGGCTCATATAGACAGTGGCAGAACGGTGCATAGGGCATGTCTTGCAGTGGGGATGGACACAGGGGTAGGAGCCATAGGGTAGGGAGGTTGGTACAGAAGGACCATAGAGTCTGACAAGGATGTTGTGGAGAATGGGAGAGCAACGGAAAGCTATTCTAGATTTGGTCAGCAAAATCTCAGACATAAAGGATCTCATTCAGGGCATGATTTTAGGAAGTCATAGCCTTATCAAAGTAGCTGATTAATACATTCAAGACCAGGATAATATTGAGTGACATTTGAGCCCAGTAAATCTGCTTTTGAACTAGGCCCATGGTGTAATTAGCTACAGTGAAGGCTGAGGTGAGAATGGTGGTGTACTGCTGTAAAGAGTCTGCATCCGAACAAATATGTTTGCCTTGAATGCCAACACTATATGGGAGGGGAAATTTGACATGGAAAATATGGCAACTGTCAAAATGTAAGTACTGCAGTTTGTTAATAGGTCTAATGTTGGCAGAAGTGTGTACCTGACCTTCGGTGGGGACGACATCAACGTCAAGCAAAGCGGCATGGGATTCGGAATAGGACCATGGGATATTTAATTGGGAAAAGGTATTCAGACATTCCAGGAACTTTAACAGGTCAGCCTAACCACGAGTCCATATGGTAAAGATGTCATCAATGTATCTAAACCAAACCAGGGACTGAGGACTTTTGGATCCCAGGAAAGCCCCTTCCAAGTGACCTATGAAAAGGTTGGCATAGGAAGGAGCCATCCTGGTCCCCATGGCCATACCCCTGAGCTGTTTGTATGTCTGCCACTCAAAGGTGAAGTACTTGTTGGTAAGTATAAAGTTAATTAAGATGAGTAGGAAGGATGTCATAGGTTTGGAATCAGGTGGGCACTGACTGAGGAAATGTTCAGCAGCAGAAAGACATGGGGGATGTTAGTACAAGAGTAATCCCAAAAGTAAGGTCTCCTATTTTTTTATAAGTATAGAACTCTGTTTGTGTGGCAGTTGGTCACACTCTTACGAAGAGTGCTTCACGCGCTGTGTGTGAACATGCGCATGCCGTGATGAGGCACTCAGTCTTGGCTTGGCAGCCATTGAGAATGGAGTGCCCGTTGGATGTCACCGACAAGTGTGAATTGATCGCAGTTATTCAATTTTTGAACGCAAAGGGCACTGCGCCAATTGAAACCCATCATCAATTGATGAAAGTGTATGGTGAGTCATGCATGGATGTCAAAAATGTTTGTAAATGGTGCAGACTATTTGCAGCTGGTTGGACTGAAATTCATGATGAACAAAGGAGTGGGAGACTGTCAATTTCTGAGGAGACAGTGTTGAATGTTGAGCAAAGAATGTGTGAAGATTGGTGGATCGCCCTGGATGATCTCTGCATGTTTCTTCCTGAGGTTTGGCCAGAAAGTGATTCAGCCCCAATGACGAGGTGAAAGATGAGGTTCATAACTTTCTGAACAGCATGGCAGTGACCTGGTATGACATGGGCATATAAAAACTGCCTCAGCGTCTACAAAAATGCATCGACAGAAATGGTGATTATGTCAAAAAATTGCTAAATGTTCAAGCTGTAAACTGATGTAAACCATTGCAGAAATAAACAGGTCTATGTATTTACTTTTCGGATTACCCTCGTATAAAGGGATATGGCATGAATGGTAATGAGTAAGGGGTATGGTGGGACTGGACAGGTATGGATTTCAGACAATCTACGAAATGATTGGTATCTTTGATATAGGAGGGAAGTCTTTGTTCTATGGCTTGCAGGTGCTGATCAACTAAGGAAGATGTACATACGGTGGGTGCTTTGAAGCCAACAACTACACGATGGCCAGGATGATTGGGTTTGTGAATCTAAGGAAGAAGATAAAAGGTAGGAGTGCATAGTTTTGGTGGGGTGAGCAGTTCTATGGATTGAGATGTTAGAGCTTGCGAGGAGCTGAGGTTTTAAGGATGAAATGCAGGTCAGTTTGAATTATAGGGATGTAATCTTTATGGCAGACGCTGACTGTAGAGGTGTCAGACAGCTGGTGTAGATCTTCACTAACATACTCCTTTTGCTCAAGTACTACAGTGGTAGATCCTTTGTCTGCTGGGAGGATAATGATGGAGTCATCAGCTTTCAGGAGAAGTAGAGCCTGGAGTTCTGCAGAGGACAGGTTAGGGTCATGTTGCACAGACCTGAGGAAGGTTTGTGAAGCAATGCCGGATGTGAGGAATTCTTAAAAGGCTTGTAAGGGATGATTTAGAGGTAGTGGTGGTGGATCAAGTTGGGATCATGATTGTAACTGTTCAAGGCAAGCTTCAATGTCAGGTTTGCTGCTGGAAAGGTTTTTGGATTGGGTTGCAAAGTGATATTTCCAGTTGACATTACGTGAGAATGAAAATAGGTCTTTTATCAGAGCAGCACGATCAAACGCAGGTTTAGGGTTGTAAGTGAGGCCCTTAGATAATACAGATAATTCAGGAGGGGAGAGTGCTTTAGATGAGAGGTTGAGGACACTGCACTGTTGTGACTGGTTCTTGTGATTAATGGTTATTATCAGTCTGGGAGGCAGAGGTAAAGGCTATGGGATGTTAAGGAGTTTGGCCAAACACAGTTTGTAGGAGAGGAGTGGTGGTTGCTGGTTTGTCTTTTTTGGGAGCTGCAGAGGGACAGGAAGGGAAACATCACTGTTCAGATAGCTTAGGAGAAGGTGGGATAGCTTTTTGAGGTGAAGTCTGGCATGGTGTTGCGGTTTGAAGTGTGTGTGTTCTGCTGCTACTTAGTGAGTGTATTTTTAATCTATCCAATTAAATTATTTTGGTGTATTCTGCAACTTTCCCCATTGAACAAGCTGAAGATGAATGAGTACATGGGGCTCACTAAACAGACTATCGGTGTTGCTCCTCAAAACTTGTCCCAATTTATAAGGCAGTTATGAAGTTGTTGACTGGCCTTCTGTGGAGTTAGCGTGATGTAATTAGGAGTTACACAGACTCTCAGCTGTGCATGATACTCACTTCCAGTTCATTTTCATTCCATGATCTGTTCTACCTCCTTTTGTCTTACTGTCATACAGTTACACACACATCTCACGCGAACATTAAGCACTTTACTGACTCAGTTGGGTTGCTGTAGCACCAACAATGCAAACTTTGTATTTAACGCAAATGTTGGACTTGGACATCCCTCAAAGTTATTCAGTTTTCAATCTACCTTTACTGTATCTTCCAGTCCTCCTATCAGTCAGTAACACTTGGGCTAGAGTCATTAATGTTAATACTTATCTGTGGATCCCACCCTCCCTCCCCCTCTGTAATAACACTATTCACTTTTCCGTCACACTTCACATGGTATAGACTGGGAACTGTCTGCTAGGCATGCCCGATGTCAACTGCCTGGCCATGGCCCGTGCTGCCTGAGTTGTTGTTGTTCTGCCGGCAGAGGGCGCGGCCGAATTCTCGCGTGCCCTCTGGTGGACGGGACTTTACTTGCGGCAACTACTGTCCGTGACGCGCTGTACCGATGTGCACCTCCCGTATCCATTCTGGTGGCTACTGCACTCCTCCTCCTTCAGGGGGTGAAGCCACTGTGATCCACTACATCAGAAGGTGGAGCATCATGCATAGCGATGACCTCCACGTCCATTGGAAGGCTGGAGTCGGGGGGATCTGCCAACTCTCGAGCCGGAACCTTCGAATACGGTTGGAAGTGACCCACACGAAGAGGCCCCCGTCGTCCCACCACCGGAGCCCCGGACAAGACAGGTGACAAGCCATCGAACTCTGGATCCCGGTCCACCTCAGGAGGGCAAGACCCAGTGGTGGGGACGATGGGGAAGGGACGACCACAGGTGAACCAGCCTCCTGAGAAACCGGGCTTGTGAGGTGCGAGGGGGGCCGGCTCTCACTGGGGCATCTCTAATGATGGCGATGCCCATGCTGGAGCTACTGGAGGTCGCCAGAGCTGAGAACCATCGCGGTGTGGCGGAGTCACAGGTGGGAGGGACGGTAGTGTCCCCTGAGTAAACAACACGGTTGCCGGCAATGAGGAAGCCGGCGCCCGAGGGGTCGGAGGGTGGGTGCCCAAATGTGGACGTAGCTGATTTTGGTGAAGACGTACCTCCAGGTCCCTGCCTGCAAGGTATAGAGCCGGCAGCCATTGCGGCACAGGACCACCGCCAGTATCCAATGTGGATTGCGACCAAACCCATGTGCCCAGACCGACATACCCGGTGGAAAGCCGGGTACACCGTTTTGCGAAGACTGGCGAGGACCAAGCCGGAGGAGGTGCAGCAGAGTCCTAGGTTGACGCCCATGAAGGAGCTCTGTGGGGCTGCGTTCTCCCATCGGTGTGGTCCGGTATGCCATCATAAAAAACGTCAACGGCTCCTCCGCAGGAAATTCGTGCACATACACTTTCATTTGCGACTTAAATGTGTGCACCATGCACTCGGCTTCCCCATTTGATTGTGGATGAAAGGGGGGAGAGCAAACGTGCTGAATACTGAAGCGCCTACAAAAATCTTGGAAGGTCTGTGAAATAAACTGAGGTCCCTGAGGGTGACTGGCAGACCTTGCACTGGAAAGATTTTTGCGAGTGCCTGGATTGCAACTTCTGAAGTGTTTGAGGAGCAGTGAACCACATATGGGAATCGGGAATAAGCATCAATGACAATGAGCCAAAAGCCATTGAGAAACGGGCCCACAAAATCTATGTGAACACGTTCCCATGCCTGGGTTGCAGGCAGCCATGAAGAGAACGCTGACCTTCGAGATGCCTGTTGGCTTGCACACTGGGAACAGGCAGCCACCAAGTGCTCAATTTCTCTGTCAATACCGGGCCAGTACACATGTCTGCGAGCCAAGGTTTCAGTACGGGAAACACTTCAGTGCCCCTCATGTAATAACGTAAGGACCTCCCTTCGCAAACTTGCAGGAACAACCACACAAAGAGCTGTATGATCGGTATCCAGAAGGAGAATTCCCTCCAAGACTGATAGGCGGGCTCTAGAACAAAATAATTATGAAGAGGGTCTGAGGCCCATCCTGGAGGTCGTGACGACCACCCCTGCTGAACAAGGCAAACTACTTGCCAGAGAACCGGGTCAGCTGCCGTTTCCCTGGCGACTCTAGAGCAAGTGATCAGAAAGCCATCAACCGCTTGGCGGGATGCCACATCCAGATGAAAACACATAATCTCCTCCCGATCGAACTGAGGATCTGGGCCCACCGGAAGATGGGAAAGAGCATCGGCATTGACATGCTGTCTGGTAGGGCGAAAATGAATGTCATAATGGTACTTAGAGAGGAACAAGGCCCTGCGCTGCAGTCTGTGGGCCACCCTATACGGAATCTGAGAGGCGGGGCCAAATAATGATATTAATGGCTTATGGTCAGTGATTAACTGAAACTTTGTGCCATACAAGAAAGGGTGAAACTTGGTAACAGCATAGACATGGCCAGCGCCTCTTTTTCCACCTGGGAGTAATGAGCCTGCGCGGGACAAAGAGTTTTAGACACAAACGCCAGTGGCTGCTCGGAGCCATCCGCGTTGCGATGGGCCAGGACCGCCCCCACCCCATACTGTGAAGCATCTGTAGCCAGGACCAATGGCTTATTGGGGTCAAAAGTAGCCAAACAAGGCGCCGATGTGAGGAGGCCCTTCAACGATGTGCACGCGCGCTCGCATGCAGGCGACCAATCAAAAGGAACACCCTTGCGCAGAAGGCAGTACAGGGGGCGGGCTACGGTGGAAGCCCTGGGAATGAACCAGTGGTAATAGGCAATCTTGCCTAAAAAATCTTGTAAATCCTTCAGTGATGCTGGCTGCGGAAGGTTCACGATATCTTGGACCAAACTTCCTAGTGGTTGGACGCCGTGCTGAGAGATGGTGTAGCCCACATACTCAATGGACGGTTGGAAGAAGTTCGGTTGCAATGCAGGCCCACGGACCTGAATTTGAGAAAGAGGGTTCGAAGGTTGTGCAAGTGTTCCTTCGTGCTGTGACAATTATGTCATCCAGGTAATTAATACAATGAGGGATGGTCAATGTGACATGCTCAAGATAACGCTGAAATATCGCCGGGGCACTGGATATTCCGAAGGCCAACCGCTGGTATTGGTAAGGGCCAAACGGGGTGTTGATGACCGCCAGCCATTTGGAGTCCTCATCAAGTGGTATCTGATGATAAGCCTCCGATAGATCGATTTTCAAAAAATATTGGCCTCCCGCCACGGCGGAAAACAATTCATCAGAACGAGGCAAGGGATAGTGTCCACCACCAATTGGGAATTAATGGTGACCTTGAAATCACTGCAAAGACGTAATGTTCCCGAGGGTTTCCTGACAGTAACGAGGGGTGAAGCCCACTCACTAGAAGAAATGGGACGAACGACCCCGAGGACTGTCAGCCGGTCTAGCTCTGCTTTTACCTGAGGGCAGAGAGCCAAGGGGATCTGCCTCGCGCATAGAAAACGTGGGCGAGCCAACGCCTTCAACCTTAAGTGAGCTTCAAAGTCTGAAACACGTCCCAGACCATCCTCAAAGATATCCTTTAAGTCAGAGGTCAAAGATTCCAATGATTGATAGGGAACGTTTTTGGAGACCAACTGTATGGTGTCTGCGACAGAAAAACCGAAAGTTTGAAAGGCATCCAATCCAAAAAGGTTAGCGGAGCTCGCATCACTGACAACAATAAAAGTAAGAGGCCGAGTGACTGATTTGTAAGTAACGTCGGTAGTGAATTGGCCCAGTAGGGGAATGAACTGTTTACCATAACCGCGTAGACAACGCCGGTGGCGGGCACGCTCTTCCTCGCCGCCTTTTGTGTAGTAACACGATTCACGTTTCCGTCGCACTTCACATAGTGTAGACCGGGAAGTGTCTGCTAGGCATGCCCAATGTCAACTGCCTAGCCGCGGCCCGTGCTGCCTGAGTTGTTGTTGTTGTTCCACCGGCAGAGGGCGCGGCCGAATTCTCACAAGCCTTCTGGTGGACGGGACATTACTTGCGGCAACTACTGTCCGTTACGCGCCGTGCCGATGTGCGCCTCCCGCAATCTTTCTGGTGGCTACTGCACCCTCCAACATATCATTTTCACTTACAATGTTCTATGTATCATGGCCCATTACCCGGACACTAAATTGACACACACAATGATGTCCCATTTGAGTCTGTGATGTTCACCTGCTTTATTTCTTTGTTGATTGTCCTCGGTGATGACATACTGCATTGTGATACTGGCTGCAAAAATAGAGGTTGGACGTGCAGTACTGACTACTGTAAATGATGTAGCCGACAGGTGCACAGTTGCTTTTCATAGTTCTTTACTATCACTGTTCACCCCCCCTCTCAATAATACTAATACACAGCTATATGGCCAGTGCACTACTGTTTAACTTTCGATAAGTTTCATTAATAGGTTGCAAGCAAATATCAACACACTGCTACAGTAGTTTACTGTTGAACATCTACAAGCAGTAAAAACCTAACCACACAGTTCTTGCCGCATAATACAGCACATATTGCACACACACTCATTGTTTTCGCACACGGACTATTACACTTATTTCACAGTTAAATGGATTCCTCGTCTGAAACTCAGTTGTGGACTGACAGTCTCAGGCCCAAAAATCAGACCCTTATACATCCTCACAATAATAGGCACTGAAATTACACATTGTTTGATGTTTAATTTACAGAAATTAAAATTTAAACTTAGCTCATTCAAACATCTGAATACATCAAAAACTTCCTTCTTTTTAACATTTTCTTCTACTACAAGACACAAGCTGAACTATTTGTTTAAATGATGAAATTAACTGATATAGTTATGCAAACAATACTTTTGACAAAACTGGTAATTACTTTGGAATTAATTAAGGGCTGAGTTTACTAACTTGTTTTTGAATAGAGCCAAATAGATCCTTTAAGAATTCTATTAGTTGTTACTGCAAATGTTTATAATTAGTACAGAATTTATATTTGTTTATAAGTCAACAATAGAATTTAAGTTATGAAACAATTACTGATTTCACCCTCTAACAAAAGTATTAAGTAGGAATTGGCAAAATAAATTAGGAAATTGATGACATACACAAAATTAAGCATAAAATTAGATCTGGTGTTCTATTCTTTAAAACTGAGGGCCAACCTTTCTCTTTTATGAAAATGCAGATTATGCTCACGTATGTTAGTGGTAATTAGTTGACATGAAAAAAAAAGATGGATGATCTTCATCATCCATCTATAGCATCACATCTCCAAGGCCTCTAGCCATCTTCTCTCTTCTTTTCCCATTGTCCAAGTTTCACTGAGTAAGTTCCTCCTCAGATTAAATACAATTTTGGCCTGTTGTATTCTGCTCACAATTTCTTTCTGACTTCTACCATCCCTTGTGATTTTGCTTCCCAGGTCATAGACTTGATGAAGGGAAACTTCTGATCTAAACCTGTACAAGGAAGTGAGTGGGAAACATCACTTCATGTGATGGCTAACACAGACAGGGACCGAGAGGTGACCGGGATAAGTCATCACACCAGCATTTGCTGGGCAGGGCACTCTCTTGCCCTGGAAATGAGAAATCATTTTCAAAGGCGGGAGAACCAGCTGATGGTCAACAGTGTAGGATGTGTAAGGCAATAGGAAACCACCACATTAAAGAACTATGGATATCCCAAGCACCAGCAGTAAACCACGCCAGTAACTTCTGTAAAATTTTCCGGAGATAAAGTAGTCCCCCAATCAGATCTCTGGGTGGGAACTGCAAAGGATACAGACAAGGTGAAGGAAACCTAATCTAAATACTGATAATTTTGAAATGGTGGAATATAGTGTAATCACTCACAAATCACACAGGGAGTAAAGAGTACCACATAATATTTAATACAAAAAATACTGATTAGCAAAAAAACAATAATTAAATGGTCACTAGTCCACTTGGGTAATGAATATCCAAAATCCTAAGAAAGGTAATGTCAAAGAAAATCAAGCAAATGATCACAGGTGCGCCAACAGGAGGTTGTCATTCTTTTCCACATCATAACATTTCATGATAAAATAAATGAATCAGAAAGCACTGAGTTTGCAATTACTTATTCTGAAGTGCTAAAGTTTGAAAGTAAAGTTAAATGAAGTTCCAGAATGAGATTTTCACTCTGCAGCGGAGTGAGCGCTGATATGAAACTTCCTGGCAGATTAAAACTGTGTGCCCGACCAAGACTCGAACTCGGGATATCCCAAGCACCAGCAGTAATCCACGCCAGTAACTTCTGTAAATGAAGTTGCTGGTTAAATAAATGACTGGTTGCAACTGAAACTTTGTTATGTAAAAATTGGAAAATTGCAAAGAATTTACTTTTAATTATTGAAAGATTGAATTGAATTTACTTTAAGCAAATGGGCAGCTGATTTGCCTTTAATGTGAGAACAATGAAATACATACCAAACTGGCAGAAGTCACTCACTAAGCTAAATACAAAATACATGAAATTGCATACTCTTAATTTGTGCTATATCTTTAGATATTATTTTTGCCAGCAAAGTTTTGTTACCTTGAGTGAGTGAAGTTAATGCTCAAAATTGCAAATTAGTTAAGACTCCATTAAGGAATACAAGAATGAACAGTTATTGAGGCACCAAAATTTAGACTGAAACTGGTCATTAGCATACAAACAAAACTGGCAGTAAATAGTCATCAGCTTTCATATTTTTATGACACTTGGTTATTGAATGGAAAGGTGTGGGACCCTACTTGGTAATAATGTTTGAGAACAATGACAACACAGGTACTCTACCACTTTTAACTATTGCAGATTATTATTCAAGAAAGTTAGTTATTAAAGTTTGTGAAAGAAATGCCCATAGGTCATGCCTGTACAATATTAGTTACACTTCGTCAGTTAACAGTCTTACACGGCTGTAGCTGTGCGGATGGTGGAGAATGTAGCCAACGACAATGCTGAGCTGCTGCTGTTGCTGCTGATTGCAAAACACAATTAATTTCCAGATCCACGGATAATTATGAGACAGGCAGTAGTTAGATTTGTTGCTTCCTTTGCCTGTCCACTCTGAACATGCTCTCAATACCCATGGATTAACAAAGTAGGTGCGTCTACAATGGAGCGATCATAGCTCCACACTGTGTCTGCAGGAGTGCCCAAAAACCATTTCCACACTCTTTCAGGACTCAAACTGCTCTGTCCTCTCTGCTTGCAGTGTGACAAAGACTCTCCATACACAAAAATAAACAACAATACAGCTTCTGCCATTTTGTTATTGCTTTCCCTTGGCTATTAGCCAGCAATTTACAGTATTTACATCATAATTACAATCAGTTATATAAATGCACAAATAAATACACTATTTCTTCCATTACACACTAAATACAGTTTTTGTAATAAAGCTTACACATTCAAAATTAGCAGATATTAAATGGTGAAACATTTTTGATAGTGCAGAAAGGTATTTTATCTGCTTTTTCAGTGTTACTTGCTGACTATTGTGACTTCCAAGAGAAAATAACAAGAAAATATCTCTGTCCACTCCTACTTTTTCATGTTTACTTTGTTCTCCTTCTTTATATTATGGACACTGTCCACCCTGTGAATATCCAGTTAATTATTTAAGTATGAAGCCAAATCAATACACATCGTGAATAATTTTACTAACTAACTGCAACATCCCACAGTTAACTGCTGCAAGATGCCTCGTGCAGATCATATTATTATATTGTTTGAGACATGTTTTAGCTTTGGTAGATTGTGTTGAGGTACAGGTTAGCACTGATGTAAACTATTACAAGTTTTCTGCATTATCACTCCACACAAGTGTCATGAATCGTGAAATTGCTTTATTTTTAGAGGATATCAAGGCTCCCCCTTGTCCCCACACATCTGTCACAAAGCTCGAACGCTTGTTTGTACCCAGTGTAAATACCTTGCTATGTTCTGTAGCAAGGCCAACTGTAATAGCACTTCTTTGCTATAATCATGCATTTATGTCTCAAATTTATTGGGTTATGTTAACTGACAGCAGACAGTTCTTATGATGATGGAACCACATCCACTGTTAGATTATCTGCTCGTTTAACTTACAAACGTAATAGAAGTCACAAATACTTCCTGCTGTACCTGCCTGAAATACGTTTGTGCTGCCACAACCTGACAGTTTTCCTACAATGCCTAATAACTCAAAAGTTAACCTGCCACCATGAATTGGTGAATTATTACTGTGAGAGTGAGCCCAAATTACTCTTGATCATACCACTGTGCAGATTGCTGATTGGAACGCACTGGTATACATGCATGAAATAGTTATACCCAGTGTCATATCTGTTCTACTAACTCTGGTTGTCTTTGAGTTGGCCATTTGGATCATATGTAACAGAAGGTAATGTAAGCAGTTCAACACACTGAAAACTGCTGTACCTGATCAGCAGCTGTCCGGTAACTGTCATAATTAAAGATATTTCGAAACATGGTGTTATCAAGGCATAGACCTCAATTATTGCTAAGAACTAGGGATTAAGATGTTTATATATTATTTCATTTACACTGAATATCTTTATCCCTTGCATATTCTGTCATATCTACATCTACATCTACATTTATACTCTGCACGCCACCCAACAGTGTGTGGCGGAGGGCACTTTACATGCCACTGTCATTACCTCCCTTTTCTGTTCCAGTCGCGTATGGTTCGTGGGAAGAACTACTGCTGGAAAGCCTCCGTGCGTGCTCGAATCTCTCTAATTTTACATTCGTGATCTCGGGAGGTATAAGTAGGGGGAAGCAATATATTCGATACCTCATCCAGAAACGCACCCTCTCGAAACCTGGACAGCAAGCTACTCCACGATGCAGAGCGCCTCTCTAGCAGAGTCTGCCACTTGAGTGTGCTAAACATCTCCGTAAGGCTATCACGCTTACCAAATAACCCTGTGATGAAATGCGCCCTCTTCTTTGGATCTTCTCTATCTATTCCGTCAACCTGATCTGGTACGGATCCCACACTGATGAGCAATACTCAAATATAGGTCGAACGAGTGTTTTGTAAGCCACCTCCTTTGTTGATGGACTACATTTGCTAAGGACTCTCCCAATGAATCTCAACCTGGCACATGCCTTATCAACAATTAATTTTATATGATCATTCCACTTCAAATCGTTCCGCACGCATACTCCCAGATATTTTACAGAAGTAACTGCTACCAGTGTTTGTTCCGCTATCATATAATCATACAATAAAGGATCCTTCTTTCTATGTACTCGCAATACATTACATTTGTCTATGTTAAGGGTCAGTTGCCACTCCCTGCACCAAGTGCCTATCTGCTGCAGATCTTCCTGCATTTCACTACAATTTTCTAATGCTGCAACTTCTCTGTATACTACAGCATCATACACAAAATGCCGCATGGGACTTCCGACACTATCTACTAGGTCATTTATATATATATTTTGTGAAAAGCAATGGTCCCATAACACTCCCCTGTGGCATGCCAGAGGTTACTTTAACATCTGTAGATGTCTCTCCATTGAGAACATGTTGTGTTCTGTTTGCTAAAGACTCTTCAATCCAGCCACGCAGCTGGTCTGATATTCCATAGGCTCTTACTTTGTTTATCAGGCGACAGTGGGAAACTGTATCAAACACTTTCTGGAAGTCAAGGAAAATAGCATCTACATGAGAGCCTGTATCTAATATTTTCTGGGTCTCATGAACAAATAAAGCAAGTTGGGTCTCACACGATCGCTGTTTCTGGAATCCATGTTGATTCCTACAGAGTAGATTCTGGGTTTCCAGAAATGACATGATACATGAGCAAAAAACATGTTCTAAAATTCTACAACAGATCGACATCAGAGATATAGGTCTATAGTTTTGCGCATCTGCTCTATGACCCTTCTTGAAAACTGGGACTACCTGTGCTCTTTTCCAATCATTTGGAACCTTCCGTTCCTCTAGAGACTTGCGGTACACGGCTGTTAGAAGGGGGGCAAGTTCTTTTGCATACTCTGTGTAGAATCGAATTGGTATCCTGTCAGGTCCAGTGGACTTTCCTCTGCTGAGTGATTCCAGTTGCTTTTCTATTCCCTGGACACTTATTTTGATGTCAGCCATTTTTTAATTTATGCGAGGATTTAGAGAAGGAACTGCAGTGTGGTCTTCCTATGTGAAACAGCTTTGGAAAAAGGTGTTTAGTAGTTCAGCTTTACGCGTGTCATCCTCTGTTTCAATGCCATCATCATCCCGGAGTGTCTGGATATGCTGTTTTGAGCCACTTACTCATTTAAAGTAAGAACAGAACTTCCTAGGATATTCTGTCAAGTTGGTACATAGAATTTTACTTTCGAATTTACTGAACGCTTCACGCATAGCCCTCCTTATGCTAACTTTGACATCGTTTAGCTTCTGTTTGTCTGAGAGGTTTTGGCTGCGTTTAAACTTGCAGTGAATCTCTCTTTGCTTTCGCAGTAGTTTCCTAACTTTGTTGTTGAACCACAGTGGGCTTTTCCCATCCCTCATAGTTATACACGGCACATACCTGTCTAAAACGCATTTTACGATTGACTTGAACTTTTTCCATAAACACTCAACATTGTCAGTGTTGGAACAGAAATTTTCATTTTGATCTGTTAGGTAGTCGAAAAGTTCGGGTCTGTTTGTTATCAGTAGGTCCAAGATGTTATCTCCATGAGTCGGTTCTCTGTTTAATTGCTCGAGGTAATTTTCAGATAGTGCACTCAGTATAATGTCACTCAATGCTCTGTCCCTACCACCCGTCCTAAACATCTGAGTGTCCCAGTCTATACCTGGTAAATTGAAATCTCCACCTAAGGCTATAACACGCTGAGAAAATTTATGTGAAATGTATTCCAGATTTTCTCTCAGTTGGTTTGCTACTAATGCTGCTGAGTCGGGAGGTCAGTAAAAGGAGCCAATTATTAACCTAGCTCGGGTTGTTGAGTGTAACCTCCACCCAAAATAATTCACATGAACTATCCACTTCTACTTCACTACAGGATAAACTACTACTAACAGTGACAAACACGCCACCACCGGTTGCATGCATTCTATCCTTTCTAAACACCGTCTGTGCCTTTATAAAAATTTCGGCAGAATTTATCTCTGGCTTCATCCAGCTTTCCGTACCTATAACGATTTCAGCTTCGGTGCTTTCTATCAGTGCTTGAAGTTCCGGTACTTTACCAATGCAGCTTCGACAGTTTACAATTACAATACCGATTGCTGCTTGGTCCCCACATGTCCTCACTTTGTCCCGCACCCTTTGAGGCTGTTGCCCTTTCTGTACTTGCCCGAGGTCATCTAACCTAAAAAAATGCCCAGTCCACGCCACACAATCCCTGCTACCTGTGTAGCCACCTGTTGCATGCAGTGGACTCCTGACCTATCCAGTGGAACCTGAAACCCCAACACCCTATGGCGCAAGCCGAGGAATCTGCAGCCCACACGGTCGCAGAACCGTCTCAGCCTCTGATTCAGACCCTCCACTCGGCTCTGTACAAAAGGTCTGCAGTCAGTCCTGCCGACGATGCTGCAGATGGTGAGCTCTGCTTTCATTCCGCTAGCGAGACTGGCAGTCTTCACCAAATCAGATAGCTGTCGGAAGCCAGAGAGGATTTCCTCCGATCCATAGCGACACACATCATTGGTGCCGACATGAGTGACCACCCGCAGATGGGTGCACCCTGTACCCTTCATGGTGTCCGGAAGGACCCTTTCCACATCTGGAATGACTCCCCCCGGTATGCACACGGAGTGCACATTGGTTTTCTTCCCCTTTCTTGCTGTGATATCCCTAAGGGGCCCCATTACGCACCTGACATTGGGGCTCCCAACTACCAGTAAGCCCACCCTCTGCGACCGCCTGGATCTTGCAGACTGAGTGGCAACCTCTGGAACAGGACAAGCAGCCATGTCCGGCCGAAGATCAATATCAGCCGGAGACAGAGCCTGAAACCAGTTCATCAGACAAACTGGAGAGGCCTTCCGTTCAGCCCTCCGGAATGTCTTTCACCCCCTGCCACACCTCGAGACGACCTCCCACTCTACCATGGGTGAGGGGTCAACCTCAATGTGGGCAGTATCCCGGGCAGCCACAGCCGTAGTCCGATCAGGGGAAGTGTGGGACGAGCTGGCCGTCCCCGCCAAACCCCAATCCGGACCCCCCCCCCCCCCCCCCACACACACAGTGATGCCCATTGGCAACAGCCTCAAGATGTGTGACCGAAGCCAACACTGCTTGAAGCTGGGAGCGAAGGGATGCCAACTCAGCCCGCATCCGACCACAGCAGTTGCAGACCCTATCCATGCTAAAAACTGTTGTGCAAAGAACGTCTGAACTAATCTACAGAGAGCACAAACAATTCGACACAAAATTTAAATGGTTATTAAAATACAAGATTGCCTAGTAAATGCAGTAATGCTGCTACTTGCGCACTGCTGACACACTGCTCGGCAGCGGAAGGAGACTATGCGATTTTACACTATTCAGGTACTAAAACGCGATGCTACAACTCTCAAATACTATAATACGCCAGAAATTTATGAATTAAACAATGCAAGTACCAAAAAACATGCAGAGAAATTAAGAATTAAACTATGTAACAAATAAGTGAGCTAAGAGTATACGACTTGCTGCTGGCTGCTGCTTATCGATATGGAAGCCATATGTTATATGTTGATGATGGGAATGATATGTAGAACATTATATGATAATGTGTTTGGCCAGAAAACCAAAGGAGTAACTTCTCATTGCGATTGGGATTTATCAGTTAATACTTACCTCACTGGGAATAAATATATGAATTAATTTTAAAAAAAGTGTTCAAAGGTTGTATTGATGGGATTAGTCTGTCACAGAGAGCACATAATTGGATAGGCAGTTTACAGTGTATTTTTCAATAAATCTGTAGTGCACTGGCCATACTGGGTCATAGACACATAAAGTAGGAAGTGGTTTGCAGTAGCACTGGTGACAGGCAAGCACAGGTGTTATGGCTTATGTGCAGCAAAGTGTAGCAGAGCCCAAACAAGCACAGTTCAGAAGCTTATAAATACCTAGCCATTTTTTACTTAAGTTACTTCCACAAGTATCGCAGTTCTATCACCATGGGGCTGTGATGCCTGGGCACCATCTGGAATGCTGTTCACGGACCACAGTTGGACTTTGAGTCAGAGCGGTCCACCCTGAAACCACAGGGCCTGGAGTCGCCACCACATCAGCCCCAGGGAAACAGCCTCAGGGCAGTGAGTCACTGACGTTACATCACCTGCCTGCCGCCTGCCAGATGTCACAGGATGTGCGAGCTTGCCACAACACACATGGCTTCAGCTAGCCGAGACTGCCACGACCCAGAGTCACTGCTGACAGAGGCAGCACAAGCAAATGCCTGGCTAACATTGTGCTCTGTCAGTATTTCGGGGCCGCTGTATGCCTCAGCCATGCTGCTGCTTCATGTACTGATACATGTCAGGGAACAATAATAAAGCAATTTGGAACTTGTCACCTATTATTACAACTGGTGTCAGAACACTGGCATCGCTTTTTCAACACAACATTTGAACATGCAAAGAAATTAAGAAATAAAGAATCAAGAAATTTAATTTTTATTGCCAAAAGTATCTTGGTAGTGGAAAAGAAGCTGTCTGCCGAGCTCTTTGTATGGCAAATTTTGTTAAAAGTAAGAAACCAGTGGATTTGTCACACTTTAGAGGTAATGTGGACACAACTGGCTAGTACCTGTCAGATGTACATAGTGTAATTTGGGAGGTCATTTGGCAACATGTACAGAATCAATATCAGTAGCATGTTTTACTAGTAAATATTGCAGGCATGTGGCCAGACAGTGCTGTGAATCTAAATGGTTGATGATAAGACATAAGAATTGAGTTAATGTACTTTATTTTATTTGTCTTGGTGTTTCAAAATGAGTTTCAAGAAGGGAAATGCTCTGGCAGAGACAGAGATGCAAGAAGTATCAGAACCAGAAGCAGCTCATATATTGTTGGAAAGGGTAGCACAATTAATACAGAATTAAATGTTCTAGTACAGGTGTAGTTGCCAGAGTGTAATATAGATTTGTCAGCTGCAAGTTTAAATACTCCTTTCTCTGGTAAAACAACTGAGGATGTGCCAGGGATCTTGGGAATTTGGCGGAAATGGAAGGGTGGTCTGATGCAAAACTTCTGAGGGTAGTAAAATTAACTGGAGAAGCAAAAGCTTATGTGGGTTATATCACATGGAGGCTCTCAACAGAGCTGGAACATCTGAAGAATTTAAAAAGGGTTTTGTTCATAGGTATACAAAGCAGAACAGTGAAAGGCAATTTATGGAACAGTTGGGCATCATAACAAAGAGGCATATGAAATCAGTAGAAGAACTTGCAGATAAAATATGGAAGATCAATGGTTGCACATACAAGTTGAGGCAGAACACTATAGTGAATTAAGTAATTTTACAGTGCACTGAGCAGAGGATGCTTGACACATTTTTAAGAGAGTTGTTTTCCGAAATGCTGAGGGGAGCATGAACAGGGGTACCAATTGATTTGCAAGCAGCTGTTAGGCTGATAGCAGAATGTGAGGAAATTGATGTGTCAACCAGATTGCAAATTAGTTGGACAGTGTTTTGTGCAAAAATAAGGTGTTGCAGATGGGAGACGTGTGGAAGCAATGTTGTCAGCAGCAGAGGGAGTAGAGGCAGAGGTAAGTATTTTGGTAACAGTAGTTTCAGGGGTAGGGAACTGGGGATGAAGCACACAATAAACACCAAAGGAAACCCAAGGTCCACTTACGGGCAAACTCAGTAAAATTAGAAGCTACAAAGTCATATGCAGAGCTGGATTGTACATCAGAGGCATTGTGGGGAAAAAGAATAGAGGGATACAGTTGGACACAGGGGCACATGCGTTGGTTGCCAGTGGAGATCTGGTGGAACATAAACTATGGAACCCACCAAGGTATACTCTGCGTACAGTGAAGGATAGTGATGTCACACCATTGGGATCGGCGGACACAGATTTTCGCCATGGTACAGTTCAGTTCAGACAATGTGTAGAGACTGTGCCACATTGAATGAAATCTTCACTCTGCAGCGGAGTGTGCGCTGATACGAAACTTCCTGGCAAATTAAAACTGTGTGCTGGGCTGAGACTCGAACTCGGGACCTTTGCCTTTTGCGGGCAAGTGCTCTACCATCTGAGCTACCCAAGCACAAAACAAGCCCTATCCTCCCAGCTTTACTTCTGCCAGTACCTCGTCTCCTACCTTCCAAACTTCAAAGAAGCTCCCCTGTGAACCTTGCAGAACTAGCACTCCTGGAAGAAAGGATATTGTGGAGACATGGATTCTACCACAGCCTGGGGGATGTTTCCAGAATGAAATTTTCACTCTGCAGCAGAGGTCTCGAGTTTGAGTCTTGGTCCAGCACACAGTTTTAATCTGCCAGGGAGTTTCACTGTACCACATGTGAGTAAGTGCTATGATATAATTCTAGGGTTTGATTTCTTGCATCGGCATTGTGTCCAAAATTGACCTTTGGCAACACATCGTGGAGTTTCGTGGAAAAATATTACAACTGGGCAAAACTACTGCCAGTGTGGCAATGTCGTGAGGGGAGTCTGTATAGTACAACAAACTGTTTAAACTGTGAACACTCACACTAAGACTCGGTTCACACAACTGTTACTTAAGGTTACTAGGAAATTGCTTTGGGTTAATGTTACATCTAATTTACAGCTAGGGGTTTTGTGTGTGGTAGAAATGTTGGAAGTATACTTAAGGGTACTAGAAAATAACTTTGGGTTAATGTTAAATCTAATTTACAGCTAGGGGTTTTGTATGTGGTAGAAATGTTGGAAGTAAATAAAGTATTGGGTCAGGCGGCTCCTTAGTGGAAAGAAGTGTTGCACATATACAAGAGGTGAATGGTAAAAAAATGGTACCTGTGACTGCGGATAATTTCAGTGCCAAGGATTTAAGGTTAAGAAACAGGCTGTTGATCACTAATGTGGATATCCTGGAGGAGAAGAAATGGGACATGTAATACCAGCCACAGACAACGACCAAACAC
This sequence comes from Schistocerca nitens, assembly GCF_023898315.1. Lineage (NCBI taxonomy): Eukaryota > Metazoa > Arthropoda > Insecta > Orthoptera > Acrididae > Schistocerca > Schistocerca nitens. Next base: position 716,621,176 of record NC_064615.1, on the reverse strand, counting down.
CACTGCAACTGCATTATGAGGGGAAGTGAGCACCTAAAGGGGAGAGCCAAGCAACAGATATAAGAGCCATTGTTGGAATTTTGGTCTTTGTTTTTTCCAAAAAGACCATTGGGAGCATTGCATATTTATGCAACACCAAATATCAACGGGAAATGGATCACCAGTTTACCACAAACCATATAGAGTACAGAGTTACCTGCAGCCAATTCTGGAGGAATTCATCAATCAGCAGCTAAAGGATGGGATATTGAGGAAAGTAGTAGCCTGTTGCAGTTCAACATTGTTTTTATGGCCAAAAAGTCAGTGGATGGATCACAAAAACATAGGTTTTGTTGTGAGTACCGGCACTTGAATGCCACAACTACAATGGATGCCTAACATTTGTTGAATATCATGAAAACCATAGCCTATTTAAGACAGTGCAAATATTTTTCAATCATGGACTCGAGGAGTGGCTACTATCAGCTAGAAGTCATTTCAGAGGATGAGCCAGAAGCAGCATCTTCTTCATCATTGGGATATTATCAATTCAGATGAATACTTTTTGGACTGAAAAATGCAGCTGCAACATTTCAGAGATTGTTGGACAGAGTTCTTAATGGGCTGAAACCATGTCAATGTATTGTGAATCTTGATTATACACACATCAAAAAAAGTTTTGCATAACCTCGGTTCCAAGAGTTCTGGAACACTGGAGTAGAGATCAACATAAACATCATTTATGCCTTTTTTATTGCTCATGAAAACCACACACTGCATGTTGTACCACCATACAGCGAGACCTTCAGAGGCAGTGATCCAGACTGCTGTACACATCAGTATCTCTAATACCCAGTAGCATGTCCTCTTGCATTGATGCATGCCTGTATTCACTGTGGTATACTATCCACAAGTTCATCAAGGCACTCTTGGTCCAGATTGTCCCACTCTTCCATGACGATTCGGCGTTGATTCCCTCAGAGTGGTTGGTGGGTCATGCCATCCATAAACAGCCCTTTTCAAACTATCTCATGTATGTTTGATAGGGTTCATGTCTGGAGTACATGCTGGCCACTCTAGTCGAGCGATGTCGTTATCCTGAAGGAAGTCTCCACAAGATGTGCATGATGGGGGCGCGAATTGTCATCCATGAAGACGAATGCCTCGCCAATATGCTGCACTATTGTTCGGAGGATGGCATTCGCTTATCGTACAGCTATTACAGCCCCTTCCATTACAACCGGTGGCGTATGTCAGCCCCACATTATGCCACCTGAAAACATTATGGAATCTCCACCTTGCTACACTTGCTGGACAGTGTGTATAAGGTGTTCAGCCTGACCAGGTTGCCTCCGAACAAGCTTCCGACTATTGTCTGGTTGAAGGCATATTTTACACTCATTGATGAAGAGAGGGAGATGCCAACCCAAAGCAATTTCCTAGTACCCTTAAGTATACTTCCAATATTTCTACCACATACAAAACCCCTAGCTGTAAATTAGATTAAACATTAACCCAAAGCAATTTCCTAGTAACCTTAAGTATATAGTTGTGTGAACTGAGTCTTAGTGTGAGTGTTCACAGTTTAAACAGTTTTTTATACTATATAGACTCATACAGACTCCCCTCATGACATTGCCACACTGGCAGTAGTTTTGCCCAGATGTAACATTTTTCCACGAAACTCCACAATGTGTTGCCAGAGGTCAATTTTGGGCACAATGCTGATTCAAGAAATCAAACCTTAGAATTATATCATAGCACTCACTCACATGTGGCACAGTGTAACTTCCCAACAGATTAAACCTGTGTGCTGGACCGAGACTTGAACTTGGGACCTTTGCCTTTTGCGGGCAAGTGCTCTACTATTTGAGCTACCCAAGCACAATTTACGCCCCATCCTCACAGATTTACTTCTGCCAGTACCTCATCTCCTACCTTCCAAATTTCATAGAAGCTCTCCTGCGAACCTTGCAGAAAGTTCTAGCACTCCTGGAAGAAAGGACATTGTGGAGAAATGGCTTTTACCAAAGCCTGGGGGATGTTTCCAGAATGAAATTTTCACTCTGCAGCTCAGTGTGCACTCATATGAAACTTCCTGGCTGATTAAAGCTGTGTACCGGACCAAGACTCGAACTCAAGAACTCCACTGCAGAGTGAAAATCTCATTCTGGAAACATCCCCCAAGCTGTGGTAGAAGCTATGTCTCCGCAATATCCTTTCTTCCAGGAGCGCTAGAACTTTCTGCAAGGCTCGTAGGAGGGCTTCTGTGAAGTTTGTCAGGTAGGAGACAAGGTACTGGCAGAAGTAAAGTTGTGAGGATGGGGCTTGGGTAGCTCAGATGGTAGAGCACTTGCCCACAAAAGGCAAAGGTCCCGAGTTCGAGTCTCGGCCCGGCACACAGTTTTAATCTGCCAGGAAGTTTCATATCAGTGCACACTCTGCTTCAGAGTGAAAATTTCATTCAATGTGGCACAGTCTCTATATGTTGTCTGAACTGAACTGTACCATGGCGAAAATCTGTGTCCACTGATCCCAATGGTGTGACATTACTATCCTTCACTGTATGCAAAGTATACCTTGGTGCATTCCATAGCTTATGTTCCACCAGATCTCCACTGGCGACGAACACATGTGCCCCTGTGTCCAACTATATCCTGCTATTCTTCTTCGCCGCAATGCCTCTGATGTACAATCCAGCTCTGCATATGACTTTGTAGCTTGTAATTTTACTGAGTTTGCCCATAAGTGGACCTTGGGTTTCCTTTGGTGTTTATTGTGTGCTTCATCCTCAGTTCCCCACCCCTGAAACTACTGTTACCAAAATACTTACCTCTGCCTCTACTCCCAGTTTTCTGCTGCTGACGACATCGTTGGGCCCATCTGTACCGCACTGCATGCTGTCGTGGTTGCAAAGATGGACCTTGCCATGGATGCTGGGAGTGAAGTAGCGCATAATGCAGCCTATTGTGCACAGTTTGAGTCGTAACACAACATCCTGTGGCTGCACGAAAAGCTTTATTCAACATGGTGGCGTTGCTGTCAGGGGGCCTCCAAGCCATAATCTGCAGGTAGTGGTCATCCACTGCAGTAGTAGCCCTTGGGCTGCCTGTGTGAGGCATGTTTCCAGAGTTCCCATCTTTCTGTATCTACTACTTGTCTGTACAACATCGCTTTGGTCCATTCTGAGACGCCTGGACACTTCCCTTGTTGAGAGCCCTTCCTGACACAAAGTAACAATGCGGATGCAATCAAACTGTTGTATTGACCGTCTAGGCATGGTTGAACTACAGACAACATGAGGCATGTACCTCCTTCCTGGAGGAATGACTGGAACTGATCAGCTGTCGGCCCCCTCTGTCTAATAGGCGCTGCTCATGCATGGTTGTTTACATCGTTGGGTGGGTTTAGTGACATCTCTGAACAGTCAAAAGGACTGTGTCTGTGATAGAGTATCCACAGTCAATGTCTTCGGGAGTTCTTGTTATGGAGGTGATGCAAGGTTGAGGCTGAGGACTGTAAATTTAACAATGAGTACAGAGAAATGTAATTTAGTGTTAGAAGAGGCAGCATACCTTGGTCATATAATTAGTAAGGATGGGGTTAGGACAGACCTGAGGTTAGTTAAAACCATACATGAATTTTATGGACCCGAACTGATGAAAGAACTGTAATCATTTGTTGGAGTCACAATTTATTACAGAAAGTTTGTAAAAAGATATGTGGATATTGACAGACCATTTATGCAATTGCTGAAGGAAGTTTCAAAATTCATTTGCTTTCAACAAACTGAAAGAAGCTTTGTCACTGAGTCCTACCTTCGTGTTTACAAATTTTAATAAGGAATTCATTCTGTCATGCAAGGCATCCACCAAGCACTTGGTGGTGTGTTGTCTCAAGAAGATGAGGGCATGGAATATCCATTGGTCAAGTCATCAAGGAAGATGAATTACTCCAGGATGGAAAAGGAAATGTTTAGCCTTATTTGTGGAATTACCTACTCCAAGTTCTACCTCTATGGGAAAAATTTTTGAAGGATAATGGATCATACAGTGTTTGAATGGTTGTTGGGGTTGAAGGATTCATTTAGTAGATTGATATGATGGGTAGTGTGACTGAATGAATTTGGTTTCGAGATCTTTACATAAATGTGGAGAGAAACAAAAACACAGATGGATCAAGTAGAAAAGTGGTAGTACTACAAACAGGGGCTAATGAGCTTACGGAATGGCAGACAGGACAGAAAATGGACAACTAATATAAGCAATTTCATGAAAAATCACATTTTTGTGTGGAGGATGAGTAGTTGTGCAGAGAAACTAAGATAGGACCATGAGTGGTGGTGCCAGCAAAGCTGAGAGATAGAGTAACACAAGTGACACACGGTCATGTGTTAGCAGGTCATGAGGGATGTAGGTCTGCAAACAGGAGAGTAGTGGAGAGGTACTGGTGCAGGAATACAAACGCAGACATGGACTAATATGTGCAGAATTACATACAGTGTGCACAGAGAGCTGATTTGTGTCAGACAAGAGTGCCACTACAGAAGTTACCTGAAGCATTAGCACCAGTTCATTTGCTTGGGATTGATGTCTTATTCCCTTTGAATAGAACACCTGTGGGGAATAAATAAGTACTCATGATTATAGACCATTTTTTGAAATACCTGGAAATGGTTGCAATGCCCAACCAACAGACAGTAACAGTGGCGCAGGCACTAGTAAACAATTGGATACTGAAGTTTGGCATACCTGAGATGATAGTAATGGATCAGGAAACCAATTGTATTTCAGATTTGTTCAAGAAGTAGTGTAAGCTGTTGTGTGTAAAAAAATTGAGAATGAGTCCTCTTCACCCTTAAGCTAACAGAAGAACAGAAAGAGGGCATAGAACTATAGGGAACATGTTGGGATATTATGTGGGTACATACCATACAAACTGGGATGTTTGTTTGAGGTATGTGATCTCAATGAACAACTTGAAGCAGCACATGAATACAGGATTGTCACCAAACGCGGTAGTATATGGTCATAAGATGCCATCACCAATCGACATGTTAAGCGCCAAGATGGGTAAGACAGGATAACCTGTCAAATAGTTCACAAGAAAGATAAGGGAAATATGGAACAGAGTGCACAAGGCTAATACCAGGGCACTAGAAAAACAAGAAGAATCAGTCAGCTGTTCAGCAAGAATGCTGCAGTACAAGGTTGGCCAGTGAGTAACGTTAGTGACTTCTTATAATCCAAATGGAAACACAAAGAAATTTTTGCAAAATAGCCATGGTCATATGAAGTTGTGGAAAGTATGTCACCAGTGAATGTTGAGATCTACCTGCTGACGAGGAAGACAATCGTACATGCATTATGTTTGAAATGGTTTTGTGAGAGTACAGAAGTAGGCCAGGAATTGTGGAGTTGGAACGGAAGAAAAATGTGAAGAAGGAGGTTTGGAGGAGGGAGTGAGAAGTTTTAGATGATCCAATGAGAAGTAATCCATATGGGTTAAGGCCTAGCAGATAACAGGACACTTATATTTTGTGTTTGTTCAGTATAAGTATAGCATAATGTATAGGATAGGCTGAATGAACTACAGCAGGCTACCAAGGGACTTTTAGGGGGAGGTAAGGGTAAAGTGTATCCCTGTTCTCCGAGTGGTGATGGTTCTTGGAGAACAGTGGTTGTTATTGAATGCAGAGGACAAGAGTGGGCATGAGGCAAGGTAGAAGAGGAGTTACACAAGTCTTACAGGGGTGAAGTTACAGTTTGTCCACACAGGGTGTAAGAGGTGAGGTATGCGCTATATGCGCTGCCTGCAATAGGCCAGGCATAGGAGAGTCTCTGACCAGAGAGCAGTATGTCATTAGTTGTTGCTTGTCGCTAGTTTGCGCGTGTCGACAGTAGTCTTGAGTAGTCTGCGTGAGTCGGCGGTAGTCGGCGCGTGTCGGCTGTCTGTTCAGCTCGGGACTCTGGTCAGGACTCTTGAGGATGAGTATTGTTGGAGAAGGTAAAGAAGCAGCCTTGCGCATATCTAGTAATGTACGAGGGCGGTTCAGAAAGTAACCTCCGATTGGTCACAGTGCGGGTTGTGGGGGGAGTAGCGACGCCATCTGTGCGTTCACGCACTCAACAGGTCAGTCGGCATCAAGCCGTGGTCGAGTGAACATCGTACCTGCGCTAGTTTAGTTTTTGTGGCAGTTTGAAATGTGTGCTGCAATAGAAAACCCCGCCAAATGTGAAGTGCGTGCTGTCATAAGGTTTTTTACAGCCAAAGGATATTCTGCAGCAGCTATTCATCATGAGCTTTGTGCCGTGTACGGACCAAGAGTTATGAGTGAAGGAGTTGTCCGTGAATGGGTACGTTTATTTAAAAGTGGATGAGAAAACGTTCATGATGAAGAGAGGAGTGGTAGACCATCATTGGTGACTGACGAACTCGTTCAGACAGTTGATGCAAAAGTTCGTGAAAATCGACGTTTCTCAATGTCGGAGTTGTCTACTGGTTTTCCACAGTTTTCTAAGACTCTCTTGTATGAGATAGTGACAGCAAGATTGGGTTACCGTAAGTTCTGTGCACGATGGGTGCCCAAAATTCTTACCGACCACCACAAAACTCAAAGAATGGCCTCTGCATTAGACTTTCTGTCACGTTATGAGGACGAAGGAGAACCATTGTTAAACAGAATCGTGACCGGTGACGAAACCTGGATTAAGTACGTGAACCCCGAGACAAAAGAACAATCAAAGATGTGGGCACATTCAAATTCGCCTACCAAACCAAGAAAAGCCTCGCAAAATTTTTCTGCCAGAAAACTGATGGCAACGGTGTTTTGGGATGCCAAAGGGGTGTTGTTGGTTGAATTCATGGAACGTGGTACGACCATTAATCAAGACGTGTACTGTGAAACAATAAAAAAGTTACGACGGGCTATACAGAACAAACGCCGTGGTATGCTAACTTCCGGTATCGTTTTTTTGCACGATAACGCCCGTCCTCACTCTGCTCGCAGAACAACGGCCCTTCTTGAGTCCTTCAAGTGGGTCGTTATCAACCATCCACCTTACAGCCCAGACCTGACGCCAAGTGATTATCACCTCTTCATGCATTTGAAGAAATGGCTCGGATCACAGCGGTTTGATGACGACGAAGAGCTCAAAGATGGGGTCACAGGTTGGCTCCAGGCACAAGTGGGTGATTTTTATGCAGAAGGAATTTCAAAGCTTGTGAAGAGATACGATAAGTGCCTCAATCGCTATGGAGACTATGTAGAAAAATAGTGCAAAGATGTAGTTGTAAGATGTATATATTAAAATATTTTTATTTAACTTGGTGTATTTTTTTAAATCAACCGGAGGTTACTTTCTGAACGGCCCTCGTATATTAATTGTCATTTAATTTCTTTCAAAATAAATGCCCCAATAATAATTTTCATAATATAAAGTAATTAAAAAAAAGCATTCATTTCAATTTAAAGATTTTATCCAATGAATAATTAATTCCTTTCATGAGTCACAAAGCAAAGGCCAGAATTGCATGGAGCTGTGCCGAAAATTTTTATGTAAGAGCAGATATATTTGCAGTTTTTATTGAGGTAAGAATTTTTGCCTTTTTTTTTAATTCAGAATACAGGGCCCAGTCGCAGCGTGGCTGTTGTCATAAAATTTACCAGGTTACTGAATTTTTTTTTATTATTTTGGTGTTTAGGAATTTTTCTGTTTCGAACTTAACATTAAAATGAGAAAAGAATTTTATGGGAACATTAAATGTGAATGCATTTCTGCTCACAGATTATAAATGGGAGCCAATTTTGTTCAGAGGTTACAATATTAAAAAATTCATTTAATTATTATTTTTATGGGGAGTTTACGCTTGGTTCATTTTCATTTAATTATAATAATTTTGTTGGGAGGTTACATATGGTTCAATTACATTAATAATTTTTGTGGGGAGGTTACAAGGGTATTGAGAGAGGGTCAGAACTCCAGATCAGTGAAGACACTGCTGTGTCATGAAGTGGAAAATGGCTGCAAGAAAGATGTGATTGGTCCTGAGTTGTACTTCCAGCAGATTAAGGCCCATCGGTTGCACTGTACCTTCAAGAGAATGATAGTAGTAACCAGTTGCTACAAACAGGGGAAGCGCACTGCGGAAAAACGACTAGAGCCAGACAAAAGCAGATTTCTAATAAATGAGTCATAATGCATGCTTTATGTCTACCTGTCACAATGCCACGAATAATCCATCTGAGCATTTTGCAGCATTGACTGTAATGGCCAGAAAATTACCAGCTGAAAATCGACTACGTTGATCTGGACTTTAGGACCCAGGGTAATTCAGTCTGTACTCAAACTGAGAGGGGAAAATCCCCGTGGAGATGCTGAGGCAGCATGTTGACGAGTACAGGAAAAACCACTATCAGAGAGAAACAATCTGACCATTGTCGTAATAAGTATTGCAGTGTCACATGCTCTTTCAAGCACAGTCCTTGACTACATCTACAAAAAGCAAAACACAAGAAGAAGTTTGGACCCAGTCACTTTTCAAAACACAGTGTATTCGATTCCCAGAGCCTAAAAGGTAGTAGAATCAACTATATCTGTAAGTTAAGTTAAGCTGAAAAGGAACTAGTGGAGCTTTGAATAAGTAGTGCATGAGGAAAGATAGCAGTATATGCAATCTTGAGTAAAGACTGGACTAAAGATGACTGAACCAGCTGCCAGTGCATATATGTAATGTAGTAGACCTCAGGGACTGCGTCTTGTTAAAGAGGAGTGCAAAGCAGCACACGGACCACACTGGGTCAGAAATACGCAAAAAAGGAAGTTATTTTCAGTAGCACCAGGTGCAGGCAAGTATGGGTGTTACGTCTTACAAAAAATGACACAGCCATTGCTACATTACATTATGAGGCAAGCCGGCCAGGCAAGGTATGGAAACAGTTGACATAACAGTACTTATGTAGAAGAGGATGGAAGTCTTTTCACACCAGCATCTGCCAAAATGTTTAGTACACATGTTGCAAAGGATAACAAAGCCCAAGCAAGCACAGCTCAGTAACATATAAATACATAGCTATTTTACATTAATGTCACTTCTGTTAGTATTGCAGCTTTATCACCACAGGACTTTGTGACTTGGGCACCATCCGGAATGCTGTTCGTGAAACATAGTTCAACTCTGCATCAGTGCAGTCCACCATGAAACCACAGGACCAGGAGCTGGCACCACATCAGGCCAGCATCAGCTGGGGCAGCAGGTCACTGCCATTACTTCCCCTGCCTGCCACCTACTGCACAGTTCAGATTGCATGAGCCACGCCACAACACATGCGGCCACAACTAACCAAGACCATCCGGATCCTGAGTCACAACACTATCAGCACTGCGGGGTGACAATACACAGGAGGCTATTGGATGCCTCAGCCACGCTGCTGCTTCCTGTATCGAGAAAGATGGAGAGCCATAATAGAGCAATTTTGGATTTCAGGCTGTGTGACTGGTGCCGCAAGGCATCCTTCCTAACCCCAAATCAACAAGATATTACAAATCTTTTGAGACCGCAACTTTTATACAACAGAACTAAGGAGTTTATAGAAGATGTAGCAAAATTTTGTCAACTTCATCAGACTAGCCTCTCACCCCCTTAGCCGCATTTGAAATATACTACCATGTGCCTCCATCTATGCGCCCTTTTGATGGAGTGTTACAGTCTCTCATAACCTATGAGGCCTGACTGTCACACTAGACAACTACCCTCAGCAACCCCAATGCTGTCATTCCTGACTGCAGTATTCCATCTCCGTACTCATGCACTGCTAACATGCCAGTGTAGCCACTACCCAGCTAGCAATATCTTGAAATGCCTCATACTGTCTTGCCAGCTTAGTACACTGTTGCACCACCTAGTGTCGTCTCCAGGCCACCACATAACCAAGTCAATCTAACGCTTGAACTGGCCCTATATTTCCATTGTTATTAACTAAAATAAGCCAACTGAGACCTTGAAAGTAATTGTAATATTACTTCTAAAGACAATTAAATTACAAAACTTTGTGCCCTTACCCCTTTTTACTAACTGCAGACATTTTTTAGTAAATAAATTACTCTCCATTAGAAAATACCATCTCTTAGTAAATGCCCCCTGTCCAAGGGAGCACTTTTCTTAAGTTAAAAATAGAAATCATTTAAATAATTCAATCACTGCATTTGAACTCTTGTAATCAGTTAAACTGCTCCTACAGAAGGGGGAGGGAATGTGCATAATGGGCCAACAGATTAAATGGAAACTTTATTTTTCAAACAAAATTTTTACTTTTTCAATTTTTGTTCTCTGCAAGGAGTAATTGCATTTTACTGAAGAGTCATGACCATGCTTGGCTGGTACTGTACTAGATACCACATGGCTCCAGAATACCCTCAAGTAACCAAATGGTCATGTGGGGGCCATAGGATGGACTGGTAAGAGTGAGCTGGGACAGACCTCAATGTCTCTTAGTTGCTAGCCCTCAACCCATTCAGGCATGCCTTCCCATCCCTCTCTTGCACAACATCCCCATCAGTCTGTTGGTGGCCTCTCTGGCACCATAGTTTGTTTCCTCTAGTTGTAGATTTTCTGAATAAACCTGGCACAGCAGCCAGTTTCTAAAAGTGCATTACTGTTCTCATTCACAAATTTTGTGCACTGCCAGATTCCTACTTCCTGCAGTAGCCTTACACTCATCCAGTCCTGGACACACTACTACCATTAATTTAACAAATTAGTGTGAGAGGTAAATCTAAAATAGGTATATATAACCACACTGAACAAAATGCTACTTGCTCCCAATAGAAATAATCATAACATGTAACACTGCCTCTGACTTTGATAATGGCTTCAATTCTGTGAGCATGAGAGTACAATAGTTTCTTCAGTTATGACAAATCCGACTAAAACCACACTTTGGTAATTGGATGCCATGCAGCTAGTAAACTTACTGTTACATTCACCTACTGTTCCAAATAGTTCCAGAAGTTTTCTATGGGATTACAATCAGGTGATTTAGCGGGTCAGTCGAGATGTGATAGAGTGCCAGAGTGTTTGTTGAACTATGAAAGTAAGTATGCAGCCCTGATAACATGCTTGTTTTTATCTTGGAAGATAGGAATGTCCATAGGATATTCATCGTGGGCTACACTTGATCACCAAGAATGATGAAAAAAATATCCTGGCTCGTGTTCTTAGTAACCTGAATGAGAGGGCTCGAGTGCTGTTATGAAGAACATACCAAAAACATCTCAGGACCTTACCTGGGTTGAATTATGCTCTAGATACACTGCAGATTAAATATTTTGTTTGATCATTGGCATACTCAGTGTTTCACATCATTTGAAAATGAGGAAACTCATAATTTATCAGACCACACTACATGGGTCCATTCAGCATTTGTCTAGTTTCAATGTTCTTTGTGCACTACAAACATGCAGCTTTATGTACCACAGTCACAAGTGGTCTTTTGCCAGATATCTGGCACCAAATGTCCACTGAATGCAGTTCCCTTTAAAATGTACACTCAGAAAGTGGTTGAGATACATCAACATTCACTAACAGCAGAAACGCCTGTCAGGTTTGAAACCAACATCACTGATACAGCACGGCACTTGTCTCCAGTTGGTTATGATCTTTTTACAGTTACTCTTCTTATGCCATGTTACATCACTGTGAATGGTACATCATTCCTTGTAGATATGTCGAACAGTCTGCATTAACACACCACACTCAAATATTATGGTATCAGAGGTGGCTGTAGTTTAAGCAATAAACACTTTACAGTTAGAATATTTATTGGCCATCAAACATAAATACAACTTAAATCATGGATCCTTGTATCTGGGAAAAATTAAAATCAGCAAGAAAATAAATGAAGTGGAAGGAATGGAAACTTGAAATTCCTGAAGTTCAGCATCTACACAGAATGGAATTAGTGACACTTGATAGTAATGAGAGCAAGTACAAAGTGTACAATATGACACAGAGTACAGCAGCACAGATATACAGCAGAAATGTTTCAAAATTTATCACCTACAGTTGAGTACTGCTGACAGAGTCAAAGTCCCCTAGTAGTACAGTAAAACATGATGACAAATTCAGCAGAGTCCAGTGAAGCAGAGAGATATTGCACTCAGAGCCCAACAGGAGTGGTGGTAAAAAAGAAAGCTGCTTACTGTAGTAGGCAATGATCTACTTGAGAAAGCTGCCCTAAAAGAACTTCTGCCCACTCTGCAGTCAGTTATATTGCCAGTTTAATAGTTTCCCAGGTGGTTGTCCTGTGTGGCTGGTGGTCATGTGGCATAGTTACCACTGCTTGTGGTAGACCTACTAATCCTACAATAGGCATTGTCTCTGCCTTTGATATGTCTTTCATCTATCAGTGGCAAAGATGTAAGAGAGAGATCTTGCTGGTAACTGGTCCACTCCAAGCTGTTGGAGATGGTGATCACATGTGTGTGAGGTGTGCTTGCTTGTGTAAATGTGCATGTTTTCCTTTTCTGAAGAAGGCTTTGGCCAAAAGCTACATGTGTAACAATATTTTATTGTGCCTGTCTGTATGTGTCGTCTTTATGGTGAGTAGAAATCTATCCTTTTCCTAATATTGTTGATACTTGAAGGAAACATGACTTACACTGTTTAACACTCAAGACGTGGTGCGGCACAGGAAGGAGTGAGGTATTCAGCCACAGGAATCTTTGAATGCCTACCCAGTAATGTAAAGAATTTAGTGGGTACTGAAATTAACTTCAAATACAGTCCACAATCATAAATGTTTGACAACTCTTTCTACTCCACAGCAAAATTTCTGAATGTGTACAGTAGCATGTAGTGTGTGTGTGTGTGTGTGTGTGTGTGTGTGTGTGTGTGTGTGTGTGTGTGTGTGTGTGTCTGGGCACATGCATGCGTGCTTGTGTGCAATGTGTCGTAAGCAAGGGGGTAATGTATTGTAACAGAGAAGGGGCTTGGGGGCAGAGAGAGAGAGAGAGAGAGAGAGAGAGAGAGAGAGAGAGAGAGACTGAACACAATGAGGTATAAGTCACTATATGCAAGTATGTATTTTTTTAAAAACCTTAAATATCAGAAATCATGTAAATGTGCAGCATTCTGCCACATTTCTCACTGAAAAAATATGGAACAACACTGTGGACATAACTGAAGTCCTTATTCAAAAGTAACCATCAGAGGTCTGAGCACAACTACCCTACTGTTTCATGAGCCAAAGGATCCCCTATTCCCAGAATTGCTGTGGCTGTGACAGGGGTCAGTCCACTGTGTCCTTCAGTTCATTGTGTAAGTTTAAGTGCTTAACTCTGATATGTTTTTTAGCAGACCAGATATGCGGAAGTCACAGGGTGACAGGTCAGAGCTGTAGGGTGGACGCTCAAGCTGTTCCCATTACAACTTGGCCATTACACTTTGTGTGACCTGGGAGATGTGTGGATGCACATTGTCATGGAGCACAATCACTCCCTCTGTGAGCAGCCCAGGCCATTTGTTCTTCATGGACTTGCATAGACTATGGAGTGTTTCACAGTACACTTCACTGTTACTGTTTTTTCATGCTCAATGAGTTTGACGAGTAAAGGGAAGCACTTAAACTCAGATGAAGGAAGGAAGATTGGATTTAAACTCAGGTTGACATAGAGGTAATTAGAGACAAAGCACAAGCTCAGATTGTGTCAAGGATGGGTACGAAATTGGCATTGCTCTTTCAGAGGAACCATCCTAGCATTTGCCTGGAGCGATTTAGGGAAATCATGGAAAACCTAAATCTGGTTCGTCAAACATGGGTTTGAACAACTGTCCTCACAAATGTGAATCCAGAGTGCTGAGCACTGTGCCACTTCGCTCATTAGATGATGAAATGAAGGAAACAGTGGAGGACTGGATCCTGTCACAGCCACAGGAATTCTGGGAATAGGGAAACCTTTGGCTTGTGAAACAGTGGAAAAGTTTTGCTCAGATCCCTGATGATTACTTTTGAATGAAGACTTCATTTATAGCCACAGTGTTGTTTTGTACCTTTTCATTTGAACACCTCTCATTTGTATCACTTACTGTCTTGAATTACATCAGCCATCTACAGGGCACCAAAGTGACTAGTGTGCTCTGTTAAGTGGACCATTAATATTTTGTACAGTGAGCTTCTATACACTCACACTATTCACTTAATAAACACTAAAATTACAAATTAGTGCCACATTTTACCTTTCGGCAAGTAGCAGCATAGACACTGTTCCCTCTCGTAGATCAAAAATGGCTGGCGTATTCCAGTTCTTTGTACTGTAAATATGGCACTGTGTGGGTGTGATCACTACCAAATGGTTATATCCAAAAGATAATCTGATCACTCGATCTGGAAATTCAAGTTTTTCCCAAGTATCATCACTCACATTATGAACTGAAATTGATTTGCGATCAGTGACCGTTGCTTCATAATTCTTCCATTCCAACCTCCTTTAAGGGAAAAAAAGAAGATGCATAAATAAAGAAACAAGATTAAAACGAGTGATTTTAAACAGCTTTTGCACATAAATAAGTTACTCAGTGCATACCTCTCAACAGTGTGAGCAAATATTACATGCCCATTTCCACAGGCACCTGCAATGTGGGTTCCATCACTTGACCACGATATATTAAATAGGCTTCCAGTTCTGACTTTCTCCAAAGAATAGGACCACTACAATCAAGCGGATAATAACATAAATACAGTTTTTATAGAGTAAAAATAGCCAGTAGGGAAGTAAAAATTAAAAACAACCTTACAATCCACCATCTACCTCTAGCGTGTCGTCATCTTTTGCTGGATACACATAAATGAAGTAATAGTTCCTCTCAGCCCAGTAACAGAAAAAACATGACTTGCTCCTTGCTTCCATTACACAAACTTGTATAAATATTCTAATTACCGACAAAAAATGGAAAGTCCAATATGTAATAATAATATTCTAACAGTAATAAACTGCTACTCACCGCGAGAGGAGGTGCGGGTCACAGACAGACACAGTGAAAAGGCTGGTAAATATTTAAGCTTTCAGACAAAAAAGTCCTTCTTCAGAAATAGAAAACACACACACACACACACACAAAAGACCAACTCACACACACACAATACTAAAAGTAATTATTTGTTCATATTGATTATAACTGAACAATAACTTCGTCAAATATGATAATCTTTTTCCAGCTCTTTAAGTAATTTGTATTCATACTATCTGTTGTACATTTATACTGTAAATGAGGAAAAATAAATAAAACTGGAAGAAATTAGAATTGCATATTTACGTAGAACAAACGTTAATACACTAACATTGCTGTGGCAAGTGAAACGGAAGACAACTAACATATTTGCCTGTGGTTTTCCTCTCTTTTTTTGCGCAAAAAGTTTCTTGCTGGTTGATACTACATTTTTCCCGCACCACCAGGAGATAATAGGCAATTATTACAAAAGATGCAGTTGTGCTTATCTACAATAGTTGCCTCTTTATCCACTGTCCTGGAAGCACAAGAGGAAATTGGTTGCAAAGATTTTTTTGAAGGAGACTATGGGCTTCTATAGAGATGTGATTGCAACAAAATCAGTCACCAGCATATACATCCATTTACAGTTAGTAAGGTCAAACAGATAATCAAAACATTAAAAATCAAAAAGTCTTCTGTATTTTACCCTATTGCTAGAAAAACACTAAAAAATTATCACAAACTTAGATGTGCAATTTGTCATATAACATAAAACACTGGAAAAGTGATGTATAATTCTACATCCACAGTTCTGACTAATGATGTTCATAAACAAATAAAATTGATACAACAATGTAGCAAATAGAAAAGCACAACTGTTGGGCAAGTTTGTTATGTATTTTGCATGTGGCGAGTCAGTTCAAGAGACAATGCATGTCTTCAAGGTTGGACAATGGCCACATTACTTTCATAAGAGAAGGTCTTTGTGAGGCGTTTGTGCATGCTCCACTGGTCAACGCCCCACGTCAAAGAAGCATATTAGTTCTGGAGCAAGAGCCACAGTTGATAATGTTGATAGAAATGGAAAAAAAATGAACAATTTAAATGTATTCATTCCCTGACCATGCTTACAACTATCAAACTGACATTTGTAGTCCTATCATATAGTGGAGATGCTGAGTCACAGATAGATACAACAAAAAGATTGTCACACTATAAGCTTTTGACCAACAAAGACTTTGTTGAAAATAGCTGATACACACACACACACACACATACACACACACACACACACACACACACACACACACACAACTCGCACACACATGACTGCAGCCTCTGCCAGCTGAAGCCACACAGCGAGCAACAGCAGCAGTGAATGATGGAAGTGGCAACTGGGAGGGGATAAGGAGGAGGTGGGGCAGTGAGGGGGAGGGGTAGCAGGATAGTGGTGGGAGACAGTGAAGTGCTGCTGGGGAGTGCAGAAGGACGAAGTGAAGAGAGGGTAGGGCAGCCAGGTGCAATCGACAGGTTAGACAGAGGTGGGGTGAGAGGGTGAGGGGAGGGGGTAGCAGAAAAGGAGAGAAGAAAAAAGACTGTGTGTGGTGGTGGAATGATGGCTGTATAGTGCTGGAATGGGAACAGGGAAGGAGCTAGGTGGGTGAGGACAGTGGCTAATGAAGGTTGACGCCAAGAGGATTTTGGTAACGTAGGATATATTGAAGGGAAAGCTGGTATTGGCAGCAAGGATCCAGATAGCAAACATTATGAAACACTCACTGAAGTGAAGAATGTCATGTTGGGCGGCATGCCCAGGAACAGGGTGGTCCAGTTGTTTTTTGGCCACAGTTTGTCAGTGCAGACAGACAGCTCGCTGGTTGTCATGCCCATGTAGAATGCAGCACAGTGGTTGCAGCTTAGCTTGTAAATCCCCTGATTGGTCTCACAGGTAGCCCTGCCTTTGACAGGATAGCTGATGTTTGTCACTGGACTGGACCAGGTGGTGGTGGGAGGATGTATGGGACAGGACTTGCATCTAGGTCTATTACAGGGATATGAAACATGAGGTAAGGGGTTGGGAGCAGGGGCCTTGTAGGGATGGACAAAAAATTGTGTAGGTTCAGTGGATGGTGGATTATCACTGTGGGAGGGGTGGGAAGGATATTGGGCAGGTCATTTCTCATTTCAGGGCACGATGACAGGTACTCAAAAACGTGGCAGGGAACATAGTTCAGTTCCTCCAATACTGTGTGGTACTGAGTTATGAGGGAATGTTCCTCTGTAGCTGGATGGTGAGACTTTGGGAGATTATGGGACACTGGAAAGATAAAGCATGGGAGATTTGCTTTTGTATGAAGTTAGGAGGATAACTACGGTCTGTAAAGGCCTCAGTGAGACCCTCAGTTTATTTCGAGAGGGACCACTTGTCACTACAGAGGTGATGACCATGGGTGGGTAGGCTGTATAGAAGGGACTTCTCAGTATGGAATGGGTGACAGCTGTCAAAGAGGAGGCATTGCTTGTGGTTAGTAGGTTTGATATGGACAGAGGTACTGATGTAGCCATCTTTGATGTGGAGGGCAATCTAGGAATGTGGCTTGTTGGGTTGAGTACAACCAACTGAAGCAAATGGGGGAGAAGTTGTTCAGGTTCTGGAGGAATATGGATACGGTGTACTCACCTTTGATCAGGATAGCAAAGATGTCATCAATGAATCTGAACCAGGTGAGTGGTTTAGCATTCTGTGTTTAGGAAGGATCCCTCTAGATGACCCATGAATAGGTTGGTACAGCATGGTGCCATGTGGATGCCCATAGCTGTACCCCAGATTTGGTTGTAGGTAATGCCTTCAAAGGAGAAGTAATTGTGGGTAAGGATATAGTTGGTCATGGATGTTAGTGTAAAGGGCATGGTGGCATCAACAGTGACGAGCAGGGCACAGAGTGGTAAAGGGACAGGAACTGTGGAGTGTTGGTGGATGAAATGGTTGGTAGCTTTTATATAGGAGGGTAGGTTCCAGGTAATAGGCTGAAGCTGTCAGTCTACAAGAGCAGAGATTCTCGCAGTAGTGCCACAGTAACTGGCCTCAGTGGGGCATCCTGGGTGGTTGGGTTTATGGACTTTAACAAGCATGCAGAAGGTAGGTGTAGGGGAGTGGTAAGGGTGAGCAGAGAGATGGACTCCTGGGAGAGGTTCTGGGATGGGCCTAAGGATTTGAGGAGGGACTGGAAATCCTGCTGGTTTCTGGAATGGGGTCTTTTTGCTGTGCCTATCTGTCACTCAGCATTTCTGCTATATGGTGAGTAGCAACTTTCCTTTTCATAATATTGTTACATTCCGTCCCAGATTTTCCACTGTTTGATTTATGCTCTTATCTCAGATATGGAGAGAAAATTATACGTGATATTCATACATTAAGAAAGTCTTGCATAGAAGAATTTACTGTACTGTTATCAAAGAACATACAGAGGATGTCTTTGAAGAAACTCTTCATATTTATTTTCAAGGATTTCATGTTATGTTAAAGCATCTCACTTCCAGCAATATTCCATACTGGAGAAGAGAAGGAGTCCAAGAGATTTGCAGTCTAAATCAAGAACACCATGGAACTAAATATTATTCATTAACTGAAGATCAGTTGCATACAAACCTATGAAAGTCAATATACTCAGTGAATGGAACAACAAATTCTGACACCCTGGTGACAAGACCCAGAACAATTAATGTTGGAATTGTATCAGATTGCTGGAGAATGTCAATAATAACTAGAAACTAGGAAGTATTCAAGAACAATTTGTAATTTTAAGTGAAGATGAACAGGACAGTTATCACTGTTGTCATCAACAACTGAGTTAATAACAGACTGTTGAGGAGAAGTGAGTAGCTAAATACACATATGAAAAGGCAAGCATTTAAGAAGGAATAATTCTGTTGATAAGTAATGAAGGTATCAGCAAAAGATGTGTTGCAGAAGATTATTTGAAGTCCATGAGTTGGGAGATTGGTGACCAATACTACAAATTGTGACAACTGTGTTCATCGGGTCCCCAGCAATGATGCAGCAGCTAGAGGTATCAATGGCAGTCTACAACAATATGGTCTCAGTGAGTGCAAGGACCCAACTAGTCATCATCCCCTTGGAGTGGCAAGCTACTCAACTGAATTCATTGAGCTGTATTGAAGCCAAATTAACTTCTTTTTTTTTTTTTAATACTTGTGGGTGTTTGGTGTAGTCGAAATTGATTTTGTGCTACTAAGGTTTCTCAAGGAGGTTACTGACACTTACACTGTTCTTGGTGGCAGAAAAGTAATTGTAAACATATTGTTGCTTCAACTGTCTGCCTGTACTGACCAAAATGATGGAGGAAATGCTCAAGGCTGTGTATGAGCTAAACATTAGAACAGGACAGTTAGTCAATACAATGCTGACTTATAGCCCCATGGTGATAAACTGAATGAAAAGCTAGATACAACTAATGATCAAAGCGGTATTACTATTGCTGGTTTAGAAGCAGTCTTAAAGCAGTCTTAAAGTCTCAGGGTGATGACTTAAATTCTTGCTGGTACAACTAATGAATTAAACACAAAAATAGAGGCTCGGGGTTGCTAAAGTTGAACAAGCTATTTCTGAAACAAATGTCAGGTTAGATTTGACTACCACTAAGATGGGTCAATCCTTTAATGACTCATGTCAGAAAAAATTAGAAATAAATAAAAAGTTATCTGAATCCACTAGCTTCAATATATAATGTGAGTTACATTCTAATGTACTTGGACAGTTTGATTCAGTTATCAATCTGATAAATGGATATGCTATCAAACTAAATACAGATCCCCAACAAATTTAACACAATAGTGTCACACTCAAGATTCAGAACAAGGTACAGATTCAGATGAATTAGTAACCTCATATTCTAGTTTAAGGACATTGGAGGAATGTGTGGACAGTTTAATTGAACAAAAGGTTCAACAAATATTGCATTATATGCTGACGTGCCTCTTTTCTCAAGTTTGTAGGTGAACAGTCTATTTGGGAGACATTATTTAAATTCAGAACTAATAACAACAAACCTGATGGTCAATTTGTATTTGACATTGTTCCATCTGAAATGTGCGATTTTTGTACAGAATTTTGTAATCATAACTATGTATTGGTGAGGTGGTTAACAAAGAAAATAAAAGAGTGAGATTCAGGTGCACCTTTAAGTGTAAACTGAACATTGATGAACTTCAATATTTATGACAAATTAAGAGAAAGAAGATCTGAGGCAGAAGGTCGGCCTCATGTATTTATTCAAAATATTGAGCTACATGGGGTATATAGATAAAGTTACTGGAATACACTTTTTGATGTCAGTGATGTAGAGTGGTAATAACTACAAGCTATGTTTCCCCAGGGATTTACATTCTTTGTGATGTCTACAAGGACCCAAGTTCATCATAATATTTCTTCATATTTGTTTTCAGTAGAATGATCCTCTACCCCCCCCCCCCCCCCCACCCCCACCTACTATCCTTAGAAATTATATTGTCAAATCTTTATTTGACTACCCCACTCTGAGGTGGAGGTGCATGTAGAGAAGGGGTGCGTATAATGATACACACAACGTGCACATGGGGAGATATATAGGAGCCGTCAAACGGAGTGATTTCGGATGGTTTTGTCATTATTTTGATTGTAACTTTCGTATATATTGTTAGATTAAATTAATTGTTGTGGAAGTGGTAGGGTATATGTGTAACGAATAAAATCTCCCAGAACCAGAAAGTGTATGTGTAGGTATATTTATCTGTGGCAGTTAAATAAAGTGCCTGATGTCACCCCATGGATTGGGGTAATTCCGGACACATGTGTTTTGTAAATCCCTGTTCAAAGTTACAGTAAATAGAGGGCGAATTTGGACAGTTACTGCCTTTTTTATAAATTCTACATGCTTTTTATTTGATATTGGTGACATTTTATACATTTTAAGGTAGCCCTTTGTTACGAATAAGTGATATGGAATGATATAATGAATTTTATATATTAAAGATAAGTTTTTATTTTGCAAGAATTTAAATAAAAAAATTTTACAGTACTTTACTGAAATATTAGAAACAGACAGAAACAAACAAAGTAATTTAACTAGAAGGTCAAAATAATTTTTCTCACTCATCATTCTAAATTAAGTTGCAAACACTTTAAATCAACAACTGTCTTTGAGTCTAAAGCACATCTTCTTGAAAAATTAACATTCCTCTCTTCTGAACTGGTGTGGGAATTATTCTCAAAATTTGCAATTTTTGTATTGTGTCTTCAATGGGGAAATTAGGAAACACAAATATGTTTTTACTGTTCTCGTGTGGACACAAGAATTTCACACTAACTTCCGTAGCACCAACATTTGTGGCCACTCCAACATACTGCCTTGTTTGCTCCTTGTTTCCACGTTTATATTTGTACCCTGCAACAAGAAAAGCCTCGACTTCCAGCAGTTAAACTTCATTGGATGATGTGTCATTTCCACTTTCACTACTGCTAGAAGCACTGTCACTTGTTTCAGCACTGTTTTCGTTTCCTTGAAAATCTCAGCCAGTGATTGATTTTCCAGGCTGAACGTCTAGTCTGCAGTGGCGGCTGGAGCTACAAAGCTTATTTGGAGGATAACGAATTTCTTTGAGCATTTCCTCAGAAGCGGAAGACCATGCGTCTGCATTGCTTTGCTGGCTCTCCTCATTATCAGGCAATTTTTGTGAGACATGATCTGGATCAAAAGGGATTAGGCCCGTGGCGCGAAATCCACCCTTTATGTTTTCCTTGGAGTTTGCTGAAATCTTAGTCAGTGTCTGCTCCAAAAGAGATGGGAAGGCATCCTTGGAAATGGTCCCATGAGTGTGTTTCTTCCAATCAGTTAATACAGCTCACCACGCTGCTTTCATTGGCCTGAAGAAGCTTACATCGAGCGGTTGAAGGAGGTGCTTGCTATTGGGGGGAAGGAGAATGAATGAAATATTGTTCCACTCACACTCTTCAATAACACGTAAAGACACTTGACTGGATAAGTTGTCTCCAATCATGACTGTTGGCCAGTTTTGCCTCTTCAAATAGGGCAAAGCGATTGTAAAGAACCAGTCTTAAAATACTGGCAGGTCAAACCATCCACTTTTGTTTCTATTGAAACAGGTTCCTTGTGGTCCACCTTCTTGCCACATGTCCAACAAATGCTCTGATTTGTAAAGGACTTATGGAGGAAGCAGTTTACCATCAGCACTAGCTGCCATCATTATTGAGATACTAGATTTTAATGAGTCCATCACTTTTTCGGCATGCTTACTCCCTCGTTTCGTAATTACCTGCTGCTTGCCTGGATCATCTGACATGTTGGTTTCATCATAGTTGATCATGTTGCTAGGTGGGAGATTTTCCAGCTTTGCCTTAATATTGGAGAAAAACATCTTAAGTCTCTTTGTTCACTTCTGCACGAGCTTGTTTAATATTTTCGCTTAAGCCAACAGAAAGATCTTCTGACTGTCATTTGAGGAATAAATGCACCCATTCTTCTCCTGGCAAATTATTACGAAATTTCTTCTCTTTTTGGCCAGATTTACCAAGGTAGCCTTTAACTAAATATCTAATATCCAGTTTAATGAAGGGAAATCCCCAATGTGCAGCCCTCAAGATACCTTGCTTCAACATTTCTTCTTCTTCTTCTTCTTTATTTAGCACTGGCTCTCCTCCCATTTTTTTCAGATGTGCTTCCTGCACTTTATTTTGTAGGGTTGATTTAGGTATACCATACAAATCACACGCTTTTCTGTATGATAATTTACCACTCTGAATATCACGAACAGCTTTATCTAAAAGTTCCAGGCCATAATTACACCATACTGTAGCACCTCTCCTGCTCTTATACGTTCTTGGCATTGTCCGAAATCACCCCAGACAGTACACAGTTTAACAAAAACCATTGTTATTTTATAACCTTGCATGAGAAACTCGAAAAACTTGTACAGAAATTGTCTCAATGCTGTTAGCTACTGAGTGCGTTGACAATTATGGTTACAATAACTTCCCACTTGGCGCAACAACAGAAAGCTTCCACTTTACGATAACGCACGGATTTTTAAGACTGAGACTGTTTGCCAATTATTCACCTAGGGAAACAATAGATGCAAAATAAAAATTGTGGAAAGTGATAAATGCAATCTTGCGCTTAAAATAACTGGTGCACAGACGTTAAAATAAGTAACTCTTTGTTTCTATGCAGTGGCAAAGAGCAAATAAGCCATACTGTCTGAATTCGCCCTAGTGTCCGAAATCACTCGGTTTGATGGAATATTAAAATTAGATGATTCAGCGCCAGGCAGAGTATACTTATTGGGAAATGACATTCATTGTTTCCATTCATTTTTGTTAGAATCTATTGTCCTTATTTAAATCCAGTCTCAGTAAGATATTGTCTATCATACTTTATACTTTCCCCCATATTCCTGTGAGAAATGTATGTGCATTGTTCAAATAATTCAATTAATTGTAGACTTGTTCAATTATGTCACAAGCACAGTATACAACAGATCCCCTCTTATTTTATTATTCAATCACCTCCTATCAACATATTTATGTCATCTTTAGATATTTCAAGTCATTATGTATGATACTCATAATGAAATAATCTCATGTATACAACCAAGTCCACTTTTGAGATTTACAGATCATGATATTCAAGTAAAAATAATTTCATGTATTTACTGATTTCCCATTTTGAGATTTTCCATTTATCGTGTATACCACTCCCATTGAGACAATACCATTCATGTCCACATTTTCAGAGCTTTGACTAGTCACTTACATTCCCTTTTTTAAGCAACTTCACATGTTTACTTAGGTTTGCACTTTGGAAGAGTCACAGTTTGAGAGAAGTTTGCATTGTTATTTATGACCACATTAAAGAATTATCGATACATCATATAATTTGTAAGCCATACTGTAGGTCTACCCTAATGCTGAATTATGCCACTAAATAAATATGATGATATTATACAGGATTATTACAAATGATTGAAGCGATTTCACAGCTCTACAATAACTTTATTATTTGAGATATTTTCACAATGCTTTGCACATACATACAAAAATTCAAAAAGTTTTTTTAGGCATTCACAAATGTTCGATATGTGCCCCTTTAGTGATTCGGCAGACATCAAGTCGATAATCAAGTTCCTCCCACACTCGGCGCAGCATGTCCCCATCAATGAGTTCGAAAGCATCGTTGATGCGAGCTCGCAGTTCTGGCACGTTTCTTGGTAGAGGAGGTTTAAACAATGAATCTTTCACATAACCCCACAGAAAGAAATCGCATGGGGTTAAGTTGGAAGAGTGTGGAGGCCATGACATGAATTGCTGATCATGATCTCCACCACGACCGATCCATCGGTTTTCCAATCTCCTGTTTAAGAAATGCCGAACATCATGATGGAAGTGCAGTGGAGCACCATCCTGTTGAAAGAGGAAATCGGCACTGTCGGTCTCCAGTTGTGGCATGAGCCAATTTTCCAGCATGTCCAGATACACGTGTCCTGTAACGTTTTTTTCGCAGAAGAAAAAGGGGCCGTAAACTTTAAACCGTGAGATTGCACAAAACACGTTAACTTTTGGTGAATTGCGAATTTGCTGCACGAATGCATGAGGATTCTCTACCGCCCAGATTCGCACATTGTGTCTGTTCACTTCACCATTAAGAAAAAATGTTGCTTCATCACTGAAAACAAGTTTCGCACTGAACGCATCCTCTTCCATGAGCTGTTGCAACCGCGCCGAAAATTCAAAGCGTTTGAGTTTTTTGACATCAGGTGTCAGGGCTTGTAGCAATTGTAAACGGTAAGGCTTCTGCTTTAGCCTCTTCCGTAAGATTTTCCAAACCGTCGGCTGTGGTACGTTTAGCTCCCTGCTTGCTTTATTCGTCGACTTCCGCGGGCTACGCGTGAAACTTGCCCGCACGCGTTCAACCGTTTCTTCGCTCACTGCAGGCCGACCCGTTGATTTCCTCTTACAGAGGCATCCAGAATCTTTAAACTGCGCATACCATCGCCGAATGGAGTTAGCAGTTGGTGGATCTTTGTTGAACTTCGTCCTGAAGTGTCATTGCACTGTTATAACTGACTGATGTGAGTGCATTTCAAGCACGGCATATGCTTTCTCGGCTCCTGTCGCCATTTTGTCTCACTGTGCTCTCGAGCGCTCTGGTGGCAGAAACCTGAAGTGCGGCTTCAGCCGAACAAAACTTTATGAGTTTTTCTACGTATCTGTAGTGTGTCGTGACCATATGTCAATGAATGGAGCTACAGTGAATTTACGAAATCGCTTCAATCATTTGTAATAGCCCTGTATATCCACCATTTTATACTCCTAATGTTAGGTAAGTAAGTACCATTGAGAGGTATGATATTACTCACCGTGAGTCCACATGGCTATGGAACACTATCCAGATGAGCCTGACTTAACTAATGAAGATATTCGAATACACAACAACAATTTAAGATCCTTTGATTAAATATTTATACTATTGATGCACAATTCTATGAATTTCATTATTTTTGGTTGTACTATTAAGGAATATTATGTTTTTGGTTTATCTCTCAAATAATTTTAATGCAAACTGAAGATTAAAAACACAGATGTAACAATCTGAGCAAAATCTCATAACAGGCAACTGCATTTACACACTTATTTCCTTATAAAATAATATGTAAACACTTCAATTAATTACAAAATGAATTTAATTTTATTGATGCAACTTTCACAAATGTTTAATCAAATAATGAGAATTATATTAATACTAGAATGAATTTTCACTCTACAGCTGCATGCATGCTGATATAAGACTTCCTGATAGATTAAAACTGTGTGTCAGGACAGAACTCAAACCCTGCACCTTTGCCTTTTGCAAGCAATTGCTCTACCTACCCGCTGAGCTATCCAAGCAAGGACTCACAATCCATCCTCACAGATTTACTGCTGTCAGTACCTTCATCACAGACGTTCTCTTGCATACCTTGCAGAACTAGCTCTCCTGGAAGAAAGGATACTGCAGAGACATGGCTTAGCCACAGTCTGGGGGCATAATGAATTTTCACTCTGCAGCTGAGTGTACATTGGTATGAAACTTCATGGCAGATTAAAACTGTTTGCTGGATCAAGACTTGAACCGGTTGTTGTTGTTGTTGTGGTCTTCAGTCCTGAAACTGGTTTGATGCAGCTCTCCATGCTAATCTATCCTGTGCAAGCTCCTTCATCTCCCAGTACATACTGCAACCTACATCCTTCTGAATCTGCTTAGTGTATTCATCTCTTGGTCTCCCTTTACGATTTTTACCCTCCACACTGCACTCCAATGCTAAATTTGTGATCCCTTGATGCCTCAAAACATGTCCTACCAACCGATCACTTCTTCTAGTCAAGTTGTGCCACAAACTTCTCTTCTCCCCAATCCTATTCAATACCTCCTCATTAGTTACGTGATCTACCCACATAATCTTCAACATTCTTCTGTAGCACCACATTTCGAAAGCTTCTATTCTCTTCTTGTCCAAACTATTTATTGTCCATGTTTCACTTCCATACATGGCTACACTCCATACAAATACTTCCAGAAATGACTTCCTGACACTTACATCTATACTCGATGTTAACAAATTTCTCTTCTTCAGAAACGCTTTCCTTGCCATTGCACGTCTACATTTTATATCCTCTCTACTTCGACCGTTATCAGTAATTTTGCTCCCCAAATAGCAAAACTCCTTTACTACTTCAAGTGTCTCATTTCCTAATCTAATTCCCTCAGCATCACCCGACTTAATTCGACTACATTCCATTATCCTTGTTTTGCTTTTGTTGATGTTCATCTTATATCCTCCTTTCAAGACACTGTCCATTCCATTCAACTGCTCTTCCAAGTCCTTTGCTGTCTCTGACAGAATTACAATGTCGTCGGCGTACCTCAAAATTTTTATTTCTTCTCCCTGGATTTTAATACCTACTCCAAATTTTTCTTTTGTTTCCTTTACTGCTTGCTCAATATACAGATTGAATAACATCGGCGAGAGACTACAACCCTGTCTCACTCCCTTCCCAACCACTGCTTCCCTTTCATGCCCCTCGACTCTTATAACTGCCATCTGGTTTCTGTACAAATTGTAAATAGCCTTTCGCTCCCTGTATTTTACCCCTGCCACCTTTAGAATTTGAAAGACAGTATTCCAGTCAACATTGTCGAAAGCTTTCTCTAAGTCTACAAATGCTACAAACATAGGTTTTCCTTTCCTTAATCTTTCTTCTAAGATAAGTCGTAAGGTCAGTATTGCCTCACGTGTTCCAACATTTCTACGGAATCCAAACTGATCTTCCCCGAGGTCGGCTTCTACCAGTTTTTCCATTCGTCTGTAAATAATTTGTGTTAGTATTTTGCAGCTACGACTTAGTAAACAGATAGTTCGGTAATTTTCACATCTGTCAACACCTGCTTTCTTTGGAATTGGAATTATTATATTCTTCTTGAAGTCTGAGGGTATTTCGCCTGTTTCATACATCTTGCTCACCAGATGGTAGAGTTTTGTCAGGACTGGCTCTCCCAAGGCCGTCAGTAGTTCCAATGGAATGTTGTCTACTCCGCGGGCCTTGTTTCGACTCAGGTCTTTCAGTGCTCTGTCAAACTCTTCACGCAGTATCGTATCTCCCATTTCATCTTCATCTACATCCTCTTCCATTTCCATAATATTGTCCGCAAGTACATCGTCCTTGTATAGACCCTCTATATACTCCTTCCACCTTTCTGCTTTCCCCTCTTTGCTTAGAACTGGGTTTCCATGTGAGTTCTTGATATTCATACAAGTGGTTCTCTTTTCTCCAAAGGTCTCTTTAATTTTCCTGTAGGCTGTATCTATCTTACCCCTAGTGAGATAAGCTTCCACATCCTTACATTTGTCCTCTAGCCATCCCTGCTTAGCCATTTTGCAACTTCCTGTCGATCTCATTTTTGAGACGTTTGTATTCCTTTTTGCCTCCTTCATTTACTGCATTTTTATATTTTCCCCTTTCATCAATTAAATTCAATATTTGTTCTGTTACCCAAGGATTTCTACTAGCCCTCGTCTTTTTACCTACTTGATCCTCTGCTGCCTTCACTACTTCATCCCTCAGAGCTACCCATTCATCTTCTACTGTATTTCTTTCCCCCATTCCTGTCAATTGTTCCCTTATGCTCTCCCTGAAACTCTGTACAACCTCTGGTTCTTCCAGTTTATCCAGGTCCCATCTCCTTAAATTCCCACCTTTTTGCAATTTATTCAGTTTTAATCTACAGTTCATAGCCAATAGATAGTGGTCAGAGTCCACATCTGCCCCTGGAAATGTCTCACAATTTAAAACCTGGTTCCTAAATCTCTGTCTTACCATTATATTATCTATCTGAAACCTGTTAG
This sequence comes from Schistocerca nitens, assembly GCF_023898315.1. Classification (NCBI taxonomy): domain Eukaryota; kingdom Metazoa; phylum Arthropoda; class Insecta; order Orthoptera; family Acrididae; genus Schistocerca; species Schistocerca nitens. Next base: position 716,592,754 of record NC_064615.1, on the reverse strand, counting down.
TATCTCCAGGCTTCTTCCATGTATACAACCTTCTTTTATGATTCTTGAACCAAGTGTTAGCTAGGATTAAGTTATGCTCTGTGCAAAATTCTACCAGGCAGCTTCCTCTTTCATTTCTTACTCCCAACCCATATTCACCTACTACATTTCCTTCTCTTCCTTTTCCTACTATCGAATTCCAGTCACCCATGACTATTAAATTTTCGTCTCCCTTCACTATCTGAATAATTTCTTTTATCTCATCATACATTTCTTCAATTTTTCGTCATCTGCAGAGCTAGTAGGCATATAAACTTGTACTACTGTAGTAGGCATGGGCTTTGTGTCTATCTTGGCCACTATAACACATTCACTATGCTATTTGTAGTAGCTTACCCGCACTCCTATTTTTTTATTCATTATTAAACCTACTCCTGCATTATCCCTATTTGATTTTGTATTTATAACCCTGTATTCACCTGACCAGAAATCTTGTTCCTCCTGCCACCGAACTTCAATAATTCCCACTATATCTAACTTTAACTTATCCATTTCCCTTTTTACATTTTCTAACCTACCTGCCCGATTAAGGGATCCGACATTTCATGCTCCGATCCGTAGAATGCCAGTTTTCTTCCTCCTGATAATGACGTCCTCTTGAGTAGTCCCCCCCCCCCCCCCCCCCGCCCCCGGAGATCCGAATGGGGGCTATTTTACCTCTGGAATATTTTACCCAAGAGGACGCCATCATCATTTAACCATACAGTAAAGCTGCATGCCCTTGGAAAAAATTACGGCTGTAGTTTCTCCTTGCTTTCAGCCATTTGCAGTACCACAACAGCAAGGCCGTTTTGGTTAATGTTACAAGGCCAGATCAGTCAATCATCCAGACTGTTGCCCCTGCAACTACTGAAAAGGCTGCTGCCCCTCTTCAGGAACCACACGTTTGTCTGGCCTCTCAACAGATACCCATCCATTGTGGTTGCACCTACGGTATGGCCATCTGTATCGCTGAGGCACGCAAGCCTCCCCACCAATGGCAAGGTCCATGGTTCATGGGACTTTCAAATTTTGCAGGCAACCATTTGGTGGAACACTTGCCTGTAAAAGGCAAAGGTACTGCGTATGAGCCCCAGTGTGGCACAAAGTTTCAATTTGCTGATAAGTTTTATATCAATACTGTTGCAAGGTCCTACCTGTATATTTGGAAAAGAAATGTGAACCGGTAAAAGTAGTTTTTAACTCTCAGTTGGTGAGCATTTAATTGACATTGGTCTGAAATAGAAGGGTGTTGAGACCACTGGCCCACAAAAAAGGGCCCCTACACTCTACTATTTCAGACCAATGAAAATTAACTGTGTGTCGTTTTGTGGAGGGGAGTAGGGAAAGGGTGGGGGGAATCTGTCTTTGAGGCTATCTTCTTTCCTTGTTTCCTTTGTTACTTTCCTCTTTTGGGTACTGGTTCTATCCTTGCTCATCCCACATTCAATAGTAAACATAGTGAGACCTTTTTTCTCTGTCTGTTTTATTTCCCCAAAAGTTAACTCTTTTTTAGGAATTCACCAGGATTACAATCTTGTCAGAAGAAATGTTTGCTCAGACACAAGTGGTACAGCACTATACTTAATATGAAGAAGTACTGCTTCGGATTTAACAGCAGTCAAATCTCTTTTTCTCTTGTAGGTATTCTATCCGCCTGAAGAGACAAAAAGATTCAGTTGGAATAGCAATAGTTATTAATATTTTCTGAAACAGTTTCATGTCATCAATTATGCTCTCTTAAAATATTTGCACAGCATGCAGAAATTTACACTGTGTTATAATGTGTCCTTACAATACATGTTTACACAGTTATATGTTATAGTGTGATATTACAGTGTGCACTACAGTATGAGATCAGTTTGCTAATGATGATGAGGGTAAGATTTGGCAGGATGTAAGTACTGATAGAAAATGCTTGATGACAAACTAACATCACAGTAACATTAAAAAGAGTGTGAGAATCCATAGCAGCATAAGTTTACCTAATTTTTCAGTAATCTAATGCAGGTTTTATAATGAATTAGCTGTTAACCAAGGTTGTGCTAACATTTCAGTAGTTTTGTTATGATAAATGATGGTGAGTAAGCAAGCTAGTGTACACACAATAACATCAGCTGCCCTCATGTGCTAGCCTGTTTTGGTAAGCATACCTTGTGATGTGATTCCCACTCTCTCCCCTCACAAGCTGTCCCAAAGCATGATGCAGCAGCATGTGCAGCATTGCTGCCAAAGTTAGTTGGTTGGTTTGGGGTTATAAAGGGACCAAACTACAGGGGCATCAGTCCCTTTTTCCTCAAGCAAACAAGTCTCAAGGAAGAACAATTAAAAACAAATGAGTTGGGGAAGGTAAAAGGGCATAAAACTAACAAGGAACCACACCGAACGCAAAAATGAAAGAAGCAAACCAAAGGGGGAAACAGACACTAAAATAAAAGGTAGAGGAAGGTAATAAAATCACATAGCAGATGGCCAGGGCTGGCTGATCACAAGGATAAAAAAAGGATGAGCCAGCCACTGTGCGACATACTAAAATTGCCAGCCTAAAAGACAAGGTGAGAAGAACACATATAGGGAAAAGACGAACACTATGGCGAACAAAATCAAAGAAAGAGTTACAAAGAGGTAAAAGGGAGGGAGGGTGGAAGCCTAGGAGAGAAGGCCAGACACCCAACCCTAGTTTGTACGATAACCCCCCCCCCCCCACACACACACACACTGCCACACGAATAAAATGTAAAACTAAATCCTCGTGGAGACATTGTCACCCAACACTGTAAACAGGGTGCTGGAAAGCTAAAAAGTCCGCCGCAGAGAGGCTAAAATTGGGCAGTCCAATAAGAGATGGACGAGTCATACAAGAGCCACCAAGGTGGATCCTCGCAATGGAGGAGGAGACCATGTGTTAGCCACATATGGCCAATGCAGAGCCGGAAAAGGACACAGAGTGTATAAGTGGACAAGGGAATATAATTCTCAGTTTTTTCCTGGATATCCCTGTTAAAAAATATACTTTTTCCTGGATGAAGATGCACTTTTTCCTTGCTAAGTGGTAGCAAGTTTTCCACAGATTTTTCCCTCTGGAATGTAAAATTTATCAATCCTTTGATTGGTTAATGTTTTAGGGAAAAAGAAGGGAGATAAGTTTTGGAAAGACCTTCGACTGCATATTTTTGTATTGTTGTTGTTGATGTGGTGTTCAGTTCAGAGACTGGTTTCATGCAACTCTCCATGCTACTCTATTCTGTGCAAGCTTCTCCATCTCTGAGTAACTACTGCACCTTACATCCTTCTGAATCTGCTTAGTGTATTCATTCCTTGGTCTCCCTCTATGATTTTTACCCTCCGTGCTTCCCTCGAATATTAAACTGATGATTCCCTGATGCCTCAAAAGGTGTCCTATCAACCGATCTTCTAGTAAAGTTGTGCCACAAATTCCTCTTCTCCCCAGTTCTATTCAGTACCCCATCATTAGTCACGTGATCTACCCATCTAATCATCAGCATTCATCTGTAGCACCACATTTCGAAAGCTTCTATTCTCTTCTTGTCTAAACTATTTATCATCCATTATTCACTTTCATACATGGCTACACCCCATACAAATACCTTCAGAAACGACTTCCTGACACTTAAATCTATACTTGATGTTAATAAATTTCTCTTCTTCAGAAACGTTTTCCTTGCCATTGCCAATCTACATTTTATATCCTCTCTACTTCAACCACCATTAATTATTTTGCTACTCAAATATAAAAACTCATTTACTACTTAAAGTGGCTCATTTCCTAATCTAATTCCCTAAGCATCACCTGATTTAATTTCACTACAATCCATTATCCTTGTTTTGCTTTTGTTGATGATCATCTTACATCCTTCTTTCAAGATACTGTCCATTCTGCATTCAACTGCTCTTCCAGGTCCTTCACTGTCTCTGACAGAATTACAATGTCATCAGCAAACCTCAAAGTTTTTATTTCTTCTCCATGGATTTCAATTTGTACTCCATTTTTTCCTTTTGTTTCCTTTACTGCTTGCTCAATATTCAGACTGATTGGAAATAGGCTACAAACCTGTCTCACTCCCTTCTCAACCACAGCTTCCCTTTCGTGTCCCTCAACTATTTATAACTGCTATCTGGCTTCTGTATAAACTGTAAATAGCTTTTTGCTCACTGTATTTGACCCCTGCCACCTTCAGAATTTGAAAGAGAATATACCAATCAACACTGGCAAAAGCTTTCTCTAAGTCTACAAATGACAGAAATGTAGGTTTGCCTTTCTTAACCTATCTTCTAAGATAAGTCATAGAGCCAGTATTGCCTCCCATCTTCCAAAATTTCTATGGAACCTATGTGATCTTCCCTGAGGTCAGCTTCTACCAAATTTCCATTCGTATGTAAAGAATTTGTGTTAGTTTTTTGCAGCCATGACTTATTAAACTGGTACTTCGGTAATTTTCACATCTGTCAACACTTGCTTTCTTTGGGATTGGAATTAATATATTCTCAAAGTATGAGGATATGTCACCTGTCTCATACATCTTGCTCACCAGATGGTAGAGTTTTGTCAGGGCTGGCTCTCCCAAGGCTATCAATGGTTCTAATGGAATGTTGTCTACTTCTGGGGCCTCGTTACGACTTAGGTCTTTCAGTGCTCTGTCAAATTCTTTGTGCAGTATCTTTTCTCCCATCTCATCTTCACCTGTGTCCTCTTCCATTTCAATAATATTGCCCTCAAGTACATTGCCCTTGTATAGACCCTTTATAAACTCATTCCACCTTTCTGTCTACCCTTCTTTGCTTAGGACTGGTTTTCCATTTAAGGTCTTGATATTCATACAAGTGGTTCTCTTTTCTCCAAAGGTCTCCTTAATTTTCCTGTAGGGAGTATCTATCATGGTCTAAAGTCCATAAACCCAACCACCCAGGACGCCCCATTGTGGCCGGTTACTGTGCCCCCACTGAGAGAATCTCTGCTCTCGTAGACCAACACCTTCAACCTATTACCCGGAGCCTATCCTCCTATATAAAAGATACCAACCACTTCCTCAACCGACTCTCCACAGTTCCTGTCCCTTTACCACAGTGCCCTGCTCATCACACTAACGATGCCACCCCCCTGTACACTAACATTCCTAATGCCCATGGCTATACTGCTATTGAACACTACCTTTCCAGACGCCCTATGGATTCCAAACCAACAACCTCTTTCCATGACCAACTATATCCTCATCCACAATTACTTCTCCTTTGAAGGCATTACCTACAAACAAATCCGTGGTATGGTTATGGGCACCCGCATGGCACCATCCTATGTTAACCTATTCATGGGCCAACTAGAGGAATCCTTCCTAAAAACCCAGAATCCTACACCCCTCACCTGGTTCAGATTCACTGATAACATCTTTGCTATCTGGATTGAAGGTGAGGACACCTTATTCACATTCCTCCAGAACTTCAACAACTTCTCCCCCATTTGCTTCACCTGGTCCTACTCAACCCAACAAGCCACCTTCCTACATATTAACCTTCACCTCAGAGATGGCTACATCAGTACCTCCAACCATATCAAACCTACTAACTACCAGCAGTACCTCCACTTCAACAGCTGCCACCGATTCGATAACCAAGAAGTCCCTTCTGTACAGCCTAGCCACCCATGGTCGTCGCATCTGTAGGGACGAGCAGTCCCTCTCAAACTATACCGAGGGTCTCACTGAAGCCTTCAATGACTGTAATTATCCTCCCATCCTTGTACAAAAACAAATCACCCATGCCTTATCTCTCCAGTCTCCCGCCACCTCCCAAAGTCCCACAGTCCGGCCACAGAGGAGCATTCCCCTTGTAACTCAGTACCATCCAAGACTGGAGCAACTGAATTACATTCTCCGCCAGGGTTTTGATTACCTCTCATCATGCCCTGAAATGAGAAATGTCCTGCCCACTATCCTTCCCACCCCTCCTACCATGGTATTCCACCATCCACCGAACCTACACAATATACTCGTCCATCCTTACACAACCCCTGCTCCCAATCCCTTACCTTGGGGCTCATACCCCTGTAATAGACCTAGATGCAAGACCTGTCCCATACATCCTCCTACCACCACCTACTCCAATCCAGTCACTAACATCACCTATCCCATCAAAGGCAGTGCTACCTGTGAAACCAGTCATGTGATTTACAAGCTAAGCTGCAACCTCTGTGCTGCATTCTATGTAGGCATGAAAACCAATAAGCTGTCTCTGCATGAATGGCCACTGACAAACTGTGGCCAAAAAAAACAAGTGGACCACCCTGTTGCTGAACACGCTGCCAAACATGATATCCCTCATCTCAATGACTGCTTCACAGCCTGTGCCTTACGGATCCTTCCCACCAACACCAGCTTTACTGCATTACATAGGTGGGAACTTTCCCTGCAATACATCCTATGTTCCTGTAACCCTCCTGGCCTCAACCTTCATTAGTCACTGTCCTCACCCATCCAGCCGCCTCCCTGTTCCCATTCCAGCACAACACAGCCGTCATTTCACCGCCACACCCAGTGTTTTAATTTATCTTTATTTCTCTCCTTTCCGCTACTTACCCTCTCCCCCTCCACACCTTCTCTCCAGCTCTCCGTCTAAACTGCAAAATTTCACTGTCCACCACTCCCACCATACTATCCCTCCCCCTCCCTGCCCCAGCCTCCTCCTTACACCCACCCAGTCTCAACTCCCATCATGCACTGGTGCTGCTGTTCACAGTGTGGGTTCAGCTCTCTGAGAATGTAGACGTGTGTGCAAGTTGTGTTTACGTAAGTGTGTGTGTGTGTGTGTGTGTGTGTGTGTGTGTGTGTATATGTGCCTACTGCTGACAAAGGCCTTAATGGCCAAAAGCTGTAATTGTGTGAATCTTTTTGTTGTGCCTGTCGCGACTCAGTATCTCTGCTATATGGTGAGTAGCAACTTTCCTTCTCTGGTACTGTTAAATTCCATCCTGGATTTTCCATTGTTTATTTTCTTTTATCTCATCATACATTTCTTCAATCTCTTCATCATCTGCAGAGCTAGTTGGCATATAAACTTTTACAACTGTGGTAAGCATGGGCTTCGTGTCTATCGTGACAACACTAATGGATTCACTATGCTGTTCATAGTAGCTCCTATTTTTTTTATTAATTATTAAACCTACTCCCTCATTACCCCTATTTGATTTTGTATTTATAACCCAGTATTCACCTGACCTGAAGTCTTGTTCCTCCTGTCACCAAACTTCACTAATTCCCACTATATCTAGCTTTAACCTAACCGCCCCCAGTGTAAAACCTGTCCCATGCACCCTCCCACCATCACCTACTCCAGTCCTGTAACCCGGAAGGTGTACACGATCAAAGGCAGAGGCATGTGTGAAAGCACCCACGTGATTTACCAACTGACCTGCCTACACTGTGAAGCTTTCTATGTGGGAATGACCAGCAACAAACTGTCCATTCGCATGAATGGACACAGGCAGACAGTGTTTGTTGGTAATGAGGATCACCCTGTGGCTAAACATGCCTTGGTGCACGGCCAGCACATCTTGGCACAGTGTTACACCATCCGGGTTATCTGGATACTTCCCACTAACACCAACCTGTCAGAACTCCGGAGATGGGAACTTGCCCTTCAGTATATCCTCTCTTCCCGTTACCCACCAGGCCTCAACCTCTGCTAATTTCAAGTTGCCGCCGCTCATACCTCACCTGTCATTCAACAACATCTTTGCCTCTGTACTTCTGCCTCGACTGACATCTCTGCCCAAACTCTTTGCCTTTACAAATGTCTGCTTGTGTCTGTATATGTGCAGATGGATATGTGTGTGTGTGCGCGAGTGTATACCTGTCCTTTTTTCCCCCTAAGGTAAGTCTTTCCACTCCCGGGATTGGAATGACTCCTTACCCTCTCCTTTAAAACCCACATCCTTTCATCTTTCCCTCTCCTTCCCTCTTTCCTGATGAAGCAACCGTTGGTTGTGAAAGCTTGAATTTTGTGTGTGTGTGTTTGTGTTTGTTTGTGTGTCTATCAACATGCCAATGCTTTTGTTTGTTAAGTTACATCATCTTTGTTTTCAGAAAGTATTAATTTGAATTTCATCACACACAGCATGTTAGTTTCTGGAGCATTGAAATTGAGATTGCGATGCCATTTTGTAAGCCAATCATATCTCATGCCATGTGATCTCACCAGCTGATGACAGCAGCTATACAGAGCATAGGTCACGTGTTGTAGTCAGCCAATAGCAAGATCACTGTTAAGTAGTGGGAACACATAAAGAGGAAAACTTTATGGTTTACATCGATATACATAGTGTAGTTACATGAAAAGCTAAGTTTTCACATATAATATTGGTCTCAAAAATTAATAAGCTACAAGAGAATCTAAGCTTTCATTTCTAAATTTGATCTTTTCTTGCGTGTGTTATACTTTAAGATATTTCACTCAAATGTGGCAGTAAATTTAAAACAATGACATAAATGTCTGATCTTCTGGGCTTGAAATTCTTCTAAGTGGCTGGTCCTTAAAGTGTTAAGTTTTAAATAAGAGTCAAATCCTCTGTGATTTAAGAAATTCATCCCATGTTCCCACACATAATACATCTTGTGTAAAAGGAAATTTACTTTGAAAGTAAAGCTTTTCGAAACACCATTCACAGTACTTCCAAAGACTGTGACAAATAGGTTCATTATAGCAGCTGCCAGAGAGCACCAGAAATTGGGCATTATTGCATGTGCGCAGCTGCGATAATGTAGGAAGCTTGCATGTTTGTATGTATAGAGCATTAAAAGATCTTACATTATACAATAAAAGAAACAGGATATCAGAGGATACTCCAAGAGCATTGGAATTTCGTAAATTACACTAAAATGCATAATTCATCTTGAAGTGCACATTGGTTTGTCAAGGTTCACAATGAAGTAGGCTCCAATGATATTAAGCTTTTAGTGTGGTTTTTGGGATGTAAATTTTCTTGGAGTACCAGTACTGTTCTATCTGATGTTTGCTTCCTTATTATGGCATAATGCCATACATGGCAGAAGGTGAAAACACTCATTTGAAAATCAGCGAACAATTGGAACTAGCCAATACTGTGGAATGAAACACTTCGTTTCAAATAAATTGATTGCCTCAGCAGAAAAGATTAATAAAGCCAAATTTCCTTAGCAAAGTGATAAAAATAACTTCATTGTTCTGCAAGGTGATTAATGCTTGACTGCCAAATGTGGAAATGAAATAAAATAAAATCAGAAAATTGAAAATAATAATTTATTTTTGCCTTTCATAATTAAGTGAAAGTATTTTAATTCACTTGATAGCTCCCAGCCATAGAAATCCATTTCGTTTTCATTTGATGTGGGAGCGGTAAACGAAGTGGAAACAGCGAAATCACTTAATGTAAACGTGGGTCACATGGAGACTACCCCCTTCCCCTCTACAATTCAGACTACTCTACGCATGCACAAATGTGGCAGCTAGGGCGCACGAGAAAAATTTTTCTCATTAGCATCTGACTGCTTGCTGCTATTGCCTACACAGCTTACAGCCACACTCCAAGTAGCCGGAAGCGGGAGAAGGTACTGCTCAAATGCGAGTCAACTGTGCATGTCCATGAGCCTGCTGGCAACTGCTCAAATGAACAAATAAACTTAATGCAAACAATTATGATGTCACGCTCATGGAAAGCAGTTTACTGTTATGAAGTGTTGCATACGCTTTGCCCTATAGCCATTGACATATTTTTGCTGTTTCCAGACACTTGTCTGTGCACGGTATTTTGTTGTTGTAAATGGCACATTTCAATTGCAAATAAAGTTTTTTCTTCTTCTTCTGGTATCCTGACATGTCCTCTGGTCCAAATGAAGGTCAATGAATGTCCACTGTTCCCAAGGGCATAAAGTAAAGAGACTCCTGCGTAGTCATCACCAAAGGATGCCGAGGGAAGCACTGGTCGAGAGCTTGTAGGCTGCTTAAGGAGTCACAACATGACGAAGGACTCTTTGGTGCAGGAATGGATATGCTCAAGAGTGTGACAGGTGGGTACCAACTCTGAAGTGGAAACACTGCAGCTATCCCGCAAGGAGCATTGTTCAGTATGGCCAACTTGAGCATAAATGGTAGACTACTTCTGGGCCCTCAAACTCATTGAGAGGAGAGAGAAATTGCTGGCAGAGTGTCTTAAGCAGCATGGAACCTTTTTGACCCTGTGATAGGTCCAGCCGAAGCTGTGGTCAAGGTATGAACCAGGGGGGTGTACATAAGTGCATCTGCAGGATAGGTGGTACAGGGGAAGGATCGAGTTAATTAAGAAGTGACCAGACACAGACATTGAGGGGATTCCCAGTTCTGGGCCACTGTTGCGGGAGATGGATTGTCCTGTTAGGGAACAGGAGATGGTAATTTGGATGATGAGGTGAACTATGAATGTGGGTGGTATAATTTATAAGTAGTAGTTGCCACCAGAGCCACAATGGAGGAATGCCAGCTTCCACAAGGAGGCTGTTCACGGGTCTCGTTCCAAAGGCTCCTGTTGCAAGCCGAACTCCACAGTGGTGGATAGGGTCCAGCAGATGCAGTGTGTAGGGCGATGATGAACCACACACCAAGCTCCCACAGTCAATACAGGACTGCACGAGGGCTTTGTACAGTTGCAGAAGTGTAGGACAATCAGCACCACAGTCAGTGTGGCTCAGGCATTTAATAATATTAAGATGCCACCAGCACTTGTCCTTAAGCTAATGAAGATGGGGAAGAGAAGTTAAGAAGGTGCTGAAGACCAGTCCCAAGAAGCATTAAGTCTCCACTACATCTAGTAGTTAGTCATCGAGGTAAACTTCTGGCTGGGGGTAGGCAGTATGACAATGAGAGAAGTGCATGATGCAAGTCTTGGTGGCTGAAAAGTGAAAGCTGTGAGTGAGGGCCGATCACTGGGCCTTCTTTATAGCTCCCTGCAGCCAGCATTCAGCCACACCAATAGGAGACGAGTAGAAGGAAACACAAAAATCGTCAGCTTGTAGGAGAGGAGAGACTGACGAACCTACTGCTAATGTGAGACCATTGTCAGAAATTAAAAAAGAGTGGGACACTCAGGACAGAGCCCTGTATATGGGGTGCACTGTGATAAGTACTGATATGAACTCTGAAAGCACAAAGCAACAAAAATTTCTGTATAAGAAATGGGAGCAGGCCGTGGAGACCCCACCTAGGCAGAGTAACGAGGATGTGATGTTGCCAAGTGGTAATGTAGGCCTTCGTCAGGTTGAAAAAATGGCAATAATGTGTTGTCCCTGGGAAAAGTTTGATCAAATAGCAGATTCCAGGTAGACCAAGTTGTTAATGGTGGAGCACCCTTGGCGAAAACTGCACTGAGACAGAGTCAAAAGGCCCATAGACTCAAGGAGCCAACACAACCACCGGCTCACCATACATTCAAGCAGCTTGCACAGAACATTGGTGAGGCTGATAGGATGATAGCTATCAACATCTAGGGCATTCTTACCAGGCTTTAGCACTAGGGCGATGATACTTTTCTGCCACTGCAATGGGAATTCACCACCGCTCCAGATGAGGTTGAAAATGGTGAGGAGGTGGATGTAGTCTGGACCAGGGCATGTATCAGGATAGTCAGCAAGGGCACTGAGAAATTCCCACTTACTGAAGGGAGCATTACATGGCTCAGGGTGGTGTGGAACAAAAGAGCAGTGTTGTTGTTCCACCCACTGTTTGAGGAGATGAAAGGCGGGATGGTAATTCTCAGACGCAGAGGTGTGAGCATGATTACATCTGGATCGGCAGATACAGCTCGATTTCTGGAAATTCCAGGTATATCTGGAGGGGTCTGATAGCTGTTAAGTCTGCGAAGCTCGATCCAAACCTGAGAGGGGGAGGTTTGTGTTCCAATGGCGGAGACATAGCGTTTCCAACACTCCTGCTTCCGCCATTTGATGAGTAGGTGCACCTGGGCACAGAGCTGTTTGAAGACAATGAGGTTCTCCAGGGAGGGGTGGCGCTTATGACGTTGGAAGGCTCGTCAATGGTCTCTAATGGCCGCAGTGACTTACAGCAACCACCAAGGCACTGACATCTGCCAGAGGCAACTGGAGGAACAAGGGATTGCTGATTCAGATGTGGCAATAATGGTATTAGTGATGGTGTGAATCATCTCATCGATGGTGACATGCAACTAAGATTCAGCAGTGGTAGTGGAGGTGAAAGTGTCCCAGTCAGCCTTGGGAAGAACCCACCTGGGCAACCATCGAGATAAGGGTCGCTGGGGTAGGGACAGGAAGAGTGGAAAGTGGTCACTACCGCACAAGTCATCATGAGATCGCCAGTGGATACTTGGAAGAAGACCGGGACTGCAAACTGAGATATCAATGGCTGAGTATTTGCCATGTGCCACACTAAAATGTGTGGGGACACCTGTATTTAGGAGGCAAAGGACGAGTTGAGTAAGTAGATCCTCAACATCTTTGTCATGGCCAGTAACATTGGTTCCACCCCGCAACTTGTTATGGGCATTAAAATTACCCAGAAGGAGGAAAGGTGGGAGGAGTTGTGAAATGAGTGCAGCCAATTCATGGGGCAGTGCATCACCATCTGGAGGGAGGTAGATGTTATAAATGGTAATTTCCTGTGTTGTCCTCACCCTGACAGCCATAGCTTCTAAAGGTGTGTGAAGGGGCACAGATTCACTACATACAGAAGTAAGGATAAAGATACGTTCTCCACCTGACAGTCTGTCACAAGCAGGACAGTTTTTGTAGTACCCCCGATAGCCACAAAGGGTGGGTGTCCGCACTGAGGGAAACCAGGTTTCCTGAAGGACAATGCAAAAAGCAGGTGTTATGTTTAAAAGTTGATATAACTCAGCCAGGTCGGAGAAAAAACCGCCACAGTTCCACTGGAGAATGGTGCTTTCTGTCATCTGGGAAGGTATGAAGTGACCCAGGAGCAAATTACACCTCAGCATCATCTATAGCCACCGGTTGAGTGTTGGTATCCAGTACTACTGCATCCGAGGTGTTGGCGAGATCTAGGTTTTTGGGGGACACCACAATCTCCACCTTGTCTCTGACACAGAGCAGAAGGGGGCCACTGGAGCCTCCCATTTCTTTGCAGCCTTCTTCTTTGATGGTTTGTCCTCTCGCTGCTCCTTAGCGGCTTGCTGGAACGGCTTCTCGGTAGTAACCTCAGGGAGGGAGGAAGAACGTGTGATGCCCTTCGACCAGCAACCAACTAGACCGTGGAAGGGCGGTGAGGGGGGGGGGGGAGAGGGGGGGGGGGGTGCATGGAAGGTAGAGTCTCAAGGGACCCCTTCCACTTGATAGGAGCTGGAGGAGGCTGCTTCTTCTCTGGCTGGAGGTTGGGGACCAATGTCCCCAGCATTTGGAAGGGGGGGGGGGGGGGGGGCAACGCTCCCAAAGTTGAAGCTTCGGGAGCAATAGAAGGAGATATGCCCCCAGTGAACTGGAGGCGGGAGGAAGATGGGCAGCCCAGAGAGCCCACTGGGGGAAGCTTAGGTGAGTGGCTTAGTGGCATAATCGATGGTGATATTGTTATAGTGGCAGCATAGGTAGATAGCATTCGAACAGGATTCAACCTTTCAAATTTTAGTTTAGCCTCTTGTACACTATAATTTTCCACTTCTTTTGGAGTACTGGGCAGTCTGGTGAGCAGGGGGTACTCACTCCCCAACACATCCTGCAACTGCTGGCCCATACCTCTACCGTGCAAACTATCTAGCAGCAGAACCTTCTTCTTTCTGTTAGACTTTGCAACTGACCTAGTCCTCCCAACTGCTGAGGACTGCTGCATGTTCCCTACATCTACAGCTACAAGAGGCTCCCCTCCACTCAATTCTGACAATTGATCAAATCTATTGCATATCTGTGAAGTATAACTGTCTGAATACCTCCTCCTCCTAGCTGCCTTCTTGCCAACTGCCAGTTCCCATTCCCACATTGTAACTGCACCTGAAGGGCACAGATCTTAAACTCCTGCTCCTCTATCATTTTGTTTCTACTACAGATTCTGCATTCTCAGGAGAGGATCTCACTAGAATGCCCACTGGGTTCCCCACTGCATTCCTCCCCAATGAAAATACTTTGAACACACCGTAATCCACACTTGTGATAAAATTTTACAGTTACTGAAAAACACTATACGTCTACGTTACCTAAGTTCAGTTACACCAGTAGAACTATTTGTAGAGCTAACAATAGCAGTCTCGAAATTCTCTCTCTACTAAGAAAGCAACTACTTGTATTAATACTACTACACCAATACCAATACCAACAAAACTTCACAAAATTATTAGCTAAAACCAAAAATTCAAGTGGCCACTGTAATACTCAACGAAGTTAAAACACTGAATGAAAATTTTACTGCAATATTTCACTAGAAACAATAAGAAACATAAGCTGAAAACTAAAGCATAAAGTTTATAAAACAATTTCAATACACAGAACCCTCTAAAAAACACAGCGAGCAAACGTTTCCAAAAGTTTATTAAATCTTTATTTTGCCACAAACAGCCTGAAACACCACTGAAAGCTATTAAATTTAATAACTGTACAACTGTGAACAAATAACTTTGTCAGTACTTAGCATTATAACTGCTACAGCTGCACTTGCACGCCACAAAATGTAAACACACTACTGAGGCCCAAGGCTTGGACGAACAATGTAAGCACACTCACAAATAACAGACCACTTGAGTCAATAACACAGGAAGAAAGACTGAGATTAATGAAAATCCACTGATAAGTTACTTTCACAGCAAATATTAACACAAATAAACTTTAAAATAAGTAATTGAAGACTAAAACTTCATAATATATTGACGAGCAATTTCAACAGCAGCCCAGCACACGTGATGGCACACCAAGTGGTATATGTATTCACTGTCTGAAAAATATGCTGTAAGTATAGTCAGTAGTAAAGAAATAAAAAATTAAAATATCCTGTCTGATGCAAAAATGAACAAAGAAACTGTAGTAAGCAATAAACTTTTTCCTTGCATCATTTTGTTGGGGTGTCCATGAGAAAAAGTTTCGTTAAGGTTTGAAATTATCCACAAAGTTTGTTGCAAGTCACTAAGTGCTCTCATTCTCAAAAACTCGATGAATAATCTGGGTATTTGCATGTTGTGGCCTACATTTCTTTTGCACCCCCACCCATTCAATAGGTTGTTGTTTCTTACTCGTAAAGTGATTCCTTCCAGATGGTAAGTAATATGTTTACAAGCTTGGTTGAAATCAGTCCAGAGGTTTTGGAGGACATGTGGAATGTTCATACATACATTTTTGTAATATGTACGGATATATTTTCTTCCAAGATCTGATTTTGATAAAATAAAGCCTGTATGGTGCCTCAGGCTATACTAAAGTTCCTGCAAAAAAAGCCATGAAAATTCACCATTACTTTTGGAGATTAGTGTGTGTGAACAGATAGACACCATGAAAGTCTTAGTAAAACTATAAATCATGGAATATTTTTTCCCTTATCTGATTTTGCTGAACTAAAGTCTATACAGTGCCCCAAACTATGCTCAAGCTACCTGCAAACACTCCATGAAAATTAGTCTATTAGTTTTGGAGGGTAGCATGTTCGAAGACAGACAGACAGACAGACAAACAGACATGGCATTTTATAGATTTATTATTAGTACAGATTAAATATTGTTGCAAAATGTTTACTTAGGAGATAAACATTAGGTGAAACCAAACAACTAAGTACATCTTTATTGTATTGTCACAAAATAATAAATATAGAGGGAAGAAAGAGATGTGAAGGAGTGAATAGGATAACGTACCCTAATCTGTGTGGTATGGAAGGAATGGGGTTGGTATGCAAATAAAAGAGGACTTACCCCTGTGTTGAGGTAGGTACAGGGACATCGACCCTCTGAGAAATGTAGAAGTGGGTGTAAGATATCTTCCTGAGCAAAGAGGTATTAATAATAATTTCTGCAGAAGTAGAGTATTAAAAATGTTGACACTTACTCCAACATTGCAGAAAAAGATACTTATCAGTGGACTATTAACAAGGGAATTGTCCAATAAGACATGTCGAAACCTACCATGAAATTTTTTTACACAGGAAGAAAACAATGAAAGAAATGCACTGTCAAAATTTTAGCTGCTAAGGGGCACTGCAAGTATTTAAAAAAATAGCCAAAAATTGCTAAATTCATAGCACACCAGCTGGCAGTAGAAATGTACACCCCTACTGGTGCTGTGGCAACTAGAATATTTATTGTGCTTTCATAAGGAATGCCTGTTAATAGTACCTTCCTTTTTCTTCCAGTTTCACAGTAATGCGAATCCAAGTCAACTTTCTCAATTTAGCAATGATGAAATATGAAGAATGTGGTTTCCAACCAAACTCATCTATTTCTCCTGAGGATGTACATATGTGTCATTTTTTAGTTGATCTCCTTGGTATTCATTTGAATGATATCAACATTTTGTTTGAAATTGTGGATACGTTAGAAGAAGTAGGAAATAACTGTGACTATTACATGAACTATGGTTCAGATGACGTCAGTTGTATCTTCTAAGTCTAAGAAAAACACTTACCACAACAGCTTTCACTGACAAAGAAAAGGCAGTGAAATATTGGTTAAATGAAGGAGCGAAAAAATGCTTGAAGTTATGCAGTGTGCAAAGGCATTTTTGTTTTGTAAAATTGGAGCATGAACTGTGCAAATGGAAGAATGAATTACATGAAGTATAAAATATGTACCAAATGGAAACATGAAACCATCTGCACGTAAAACTGTTCAAAAGATTTAGAACTGCCCGTGAGAGACTATGCACCATTACCAATGGAGATCTTTGAGACTGGGCCCTCTGCATTGCACCTGACATGAACACTACTAACTTCCAGGCTTCGTTGACCTGGCTATGCAGGTTCAAGAAATTGTACAGAATAGGAAGTCACAAAATTACCAAGATTACATCACGTAAATATGTAGAGCAGCTGCCAGTGATAGATAATGCTATAGGGAAATTCATAACTGACATTAAGATGAAACTTGCTGATATCCCCACAACTGCTGTTTATAATGCTGATCGGTCAAATTTCATGAAATAACTGTGTGCACATCGCATTTTATCATTTCCAGATGAAAAAAAGATGGAGTCATTTGCCCAATCAATGAAGCAATGACACACTCATATACGATAATGCCATTGATGAGTACGAGTGGTTTACTGTTTCTGCTGCTGTATATCTGTCTTCAAGAACCGCAAGGCAAATTAGGAGCAAAAATAAAAAATGCACTGTGTAGTAGCAAAAATCTTGTAATTGACATATGGAAAAATGGCAAAGAATAATTTTCGACATTTCATTCGAAACGTATTCCTATCAGCCACAGAAACTAATTTGTTGCTTTTGCTGAATTCAAGGTATGGACACAACAACACCCCTGTTTTTGTGAAGGACGATGAAAAATCTGTATATGTAATGTGGATTCCACCTGGAACTACTATGCGATTCAACCTCTCAATAAAGAATTTTTTCGACAAGGAAAGCATTTTCCAGGAAATTATCAGACAACATAATTTCTGATACCTCCCTCTCATTTTAGGTTTATCAGCAGAACAGTATTCTTAAACTCCAGTCATTTGTGCGTTACCAGTTCCCTTTGCCACACTTTACAAATTTGATCAAGTATGCCTGGTATAAAGTGCAATATAAGGACAATGGCCAGGACCGTTTCTACTCCATCCCAGTTTTGTCCAAATAAAACTAGTGGTTACTGTGCAGTGCCTGACTGCATCAATTTTTTCTTTGTCCAGTGTGCCTGATGCAAGAAAAATGTGAATAAAGACTTTTCATTTTTGTGACAACTACAGGGAATAAACAAAGAGCTGTTTCGCTGATAGTCAAATTATTATAAGGAATGGCCTACAAGAATTGTTATAAAATGTAGTACTGCAAGACACATTTCATTTCAACAAATACTAAGTCCTCATTGATGGAAGTCATCTGTGACATCAAACACTGCCATGATTTTATTTTATCTGCTAGCCACTTTTATCAGATTTTCACCAAAGCAAACAAGCATGAGCAAAAGAGAATTCTGTCTGATGTACCCAGTAGGTCTCTTGCAGGTCTTTCAACTGGACGCCACTGCAGCTACTTACATGTCCCTAACCTTCCCCAATAGCTTAATCAGAAAATGGAGACCTGCAGTTTAACATGGAATCTGAACCACATGTCTTCATGGCCACTCCAACATCTGTCAGAAGTCAATGCTCAGTTAAAAATCATAGTGAAAAAGTTGTGGTGTGGATGGGATTTGATCCTGTGCCCTCTGGATCTCAAAGTTCATGCTTTGCCACTAGTCCATTTTTGTTTTGTGGGGGAGAATACGACCATTAGACCTTACATGCATAGTGGAAAAGGTAGCTGTGTCACCTCTTGAGATGATGCTCAATGTCAGTAATTAGTGTTCTGTTTATAAATTTCCCCTCAATGGTAATGAGAAGCCAGGGAAAAATGGCAACCGACATGCAAGGAAAATTTTGGATCAGTGCTAAGGAGAGATGGAGATGCAGTTCCATGTAAAGTGCATGATCTCCATGCATGTCACGCTTCCATACAAATTGAGGCACTTAAATTCTTCCTTCCCTGTGCCATTTTGCATTCTCAGTCAAGAACAGTGCACTTGACATGCAAAATAATCCTCACTGAACAGCAGAGTTTCACAATGTGGCTCTAACAAGATAGAATTGTATCCTGTATGCTGAATATTACTCAAAAAACTAAAAACTAACAACACAGCATTCATAGGCAATGTTCACTACCTCGTGTTCTCTTCCGCTCCCTCTAGTATAAATGATTCAACTCATATACGAGTGAATGGTAACGAATTTTCTGCAAATGCTCATTTGCATATGTTCACTGCCATTCACTCCATTGTAAACCAGGTTTTAGGTGATTAGAATTGGCATCTGTGAACTCCGCGTAATCCAGCTATGTGGCGTTGCATGAGTGATTCACCGAGTCGAACGCTAGGTGGGCAGGGCTGTACAAACCACTATTATAAACTGTTCTTCACACAGAAAAAAATGTGTAACTTCAACATTTTTTACAAAATACTTGCAGTGCCTCTTAGCAGCAAAAATTTTGGCAGTGCATTTCTTTCATTGTCTTCTTCCTGTGCAAAAAACTTCATGGTAGGTTTCGACATGTCTTATTGGACCATTCCCATGTAAGTATAATGAAATAGTGAATTATTGAAAATGAAAAGAAGTGTCTGAGTTTGTATGTGAAAAATAATGATGGTTTAGGAGATAAATGAATCATACCATACAATCAGAATGTAACACCAAAGTTACTAAGTACACTGCTGGCCACCGTAAATGCAACACCAAGAAAGACAAGAGGTAGCACAACAAAATTTATTTTGTAGATAACATGTTGACCAAGTATCAAATGATTACGTTTACAGACGTCTGTGACATGTGGTTCCTGCCAGAATCAGTAGCCAGAGTAGCCGCCATTGTTGGAGATCACTGCTGCCACACGTCTCGGCATTGAATCAAAGAGACGTTGGATGTGTTCCTGAGGTACAGTAGCCCAAGCAGCTTCCACACGTTGCCAAAGATCATCTGGTGTGGCAGCTGGGGATGTAATCTGGGTCACTCGTTGAGCAACCATGGACCACATGTTTTCTATCGGCGAAAGATCCGGAGAGCGAGCCGGCCAGGGAAGCAATTCAATCTGGTTATTGACGAAGAACCTTTGGACAATGCGTGCCACGTGTGGTCGCGCATTATCCTGTTGAAATATGGCTGTGGCCGAGCCCTGAAGGTAAGGAAGGACAACTGGCTCCAGCACCTCGGATATGTAGCGCCGGCTATTTAAAGTACCGGCAATGCGTACTAGAGGCGTGCGAGAGTAATATCCAATACCGCCCCATACCATAATACCCGATGCAAGACCAGTGTGGCGGTGCATAATGCAGCTGTCCAGCATCCTCTCTCCACGGTGTCTCCACACTCGAATCCGACCATCGTGATGCTGCAGACAGAAGCGTGCCTCGTCAGTAAAGACAACGTAATTCCATTCTGCCGTCCATATCCGTCTGTCATCACACCATTGGCGACGGAGACGTCTGTGGTTCTGCGTCAATGGTAGACGAAGCAATGGACGTCTTGCGGACAGACCACTCTGCTGTAAACGGCGTCGAATGGTACGCGCAGACACTGGATGATGCGTTACAGACGCAATGTGCTGTACTATGGTTCGGGATGTCACTGAGCGATCCGTCACTGCCATGCGCACAATTTGCCTATCAGCACGTGCAGTGGTGCACCGAGGTGAATGCGATCGACCACGTCGGTCCGTCGTACCCTCCTGCATCCAACGGTCACATATCCGCATTACAGTTGTTTGGTTTCGTCCAACACGACTAGCGATTTCTCTGTATGATAATCCACAATCTCGGTAAGCCACCATCCTTCCTCTGTCGAACTCGGATACTTGATCAAAAGATGTTCGCTGTTGTCTAAGAGGCATAACTGATCGTCTTGTGAAACAACCACAAGGTAAACACACGTGCCGAACGTACACTCGTCGAAATCGCCAAGCCTTAAATGGCGCTATGAGGTGGCGCCACAGGCGCGCGTGATGTGCGTCTGCGCTGAAATTCTAATCAGTTGCATATCTCATCGCTGCAAACTCATGGTGTAAATTTCACTTGATTCGGATGCTTCCTTCAGGGTGTTGCATTTACGGTGGCCAGCAGTGTACAAAAATGATAGCCACATGTCTAGTTATGGTGATAAAAAGGAATAAAATTATTTTATAACAGACAACAACCAGAACCAATAGCTTAGAGTACAAGCTGTCTATCATAGATAATTATCTCTATTACTTAGGTTTGAAAAAGAGCATTAGGAAAACAGAATTCTATTGAACTGGAGAGGAAACGCTGTGGATAAGAAACGGTACTAAATGTTATGAACAAACAAAACAAAATAAGTATATGGACATATTAGTTGACCACAATACTAAGCACCTTGGCCAAGGGCTCTTTGGACAGCTTATCATGAGTCAGCATGTAATTGGGGCTGATGTTACTTACTCACCACTGTACATGTTTACTGTAACGTTACCGCTTGTTTCTGGTAATGGCCAAGTGCTATAATGTGGTTGAGTGTATAATGTAAATGTAACTTCTGTTAAGGCCATATGATGTGTCTATGTAGTTGTACTATGGAGAAGAAATGGTACAAAACATTATATCAAAATATGTATTTGGATATAGGGGCAAATTGTGATTGTGCCTTCTGTTAGGAATATACAGTGTACATACGGAATTACACTGTCCTTAAGGACAACAGAAACTTCTTATTAGAAGTGTATTGATATTAAAAATAAAATAGAGAGGGTTATAAAAGGAAAGCCGACAAAAACCTATTACCATAATCCTACGAAGAAAGTTTTAATTTGTATTACATGTTGCTAAGTAGAGGTTTTATACAAGGCATTAACTACACATGCTAAGCTAATCATTTCTGTCTAGAAATAAATGTGTACCAACTTAAGTATAAGTAACTTGTCACGAACTCATTCATCTAAGAGAAGGAATCTGTGGTGTTACATATCACTCCGGAAAAGTGATGTGGAACCCTATGTCAACCTTTCCAACGAATGATGCTCGTGAACAAATAAAGCAACATAGTGGTTTAATGAATAGGAGAGAGAACCCGTTGGGTAGATTTGTTACGTGCTTTGTATGTACTAAGTAATCTTGAGAGATGTACCTGTCTTTTAGGATGGGACAACAATCCCATTAACTTCATAACACAGTGGAACTTCGATTTTAGACTCTCCGATTCTACATTTTACACGATTCTATACCATAAATTCGTAGCCCTGTGAAAAACCAATAAGATCAATACTAAAAATTCCCTGATTTTACATTTCTTCCTAGTAAGGTTTACCTCGATTCTAAGTTCTTACTTGATGTCTCACTTGACTTTATCCCACTTTCTTCCTATTGATGTTTGATGTGAATGAACAAGTTATGTTGTTGTTGTTGTGGTCTTCAGTTCAGAGACTGGTTTGATGCAGCTCTCCATGCTACTCTAGCCTGTGCAAGCTTCTTCATCTCCCAGTACGTACTGCAACCTACATCATTCTGAATCTGCTTAGTGTATTCATCTCTTGGTCTCCCTCTACGATTTTTACCATCCACGCTGCCCTACAATACTAAATGGTGATCCCTTGATGCCTCAGAACATGTCCTACCAACTGATCCAACTTTCTAGTCAAGTTGTGCCACAAACTCCTCTTCTCCCCAATTCTATTCAATACCTCCTCATTAGTTACGTGATATACCCATCTAATCTTCAGCACTCTTCTGTAGCACCACATTTCAAAGGCTTCTATTCTCTTCTTGTCCAAACTATTTACCGTCCATGTTTCACTTCCATACATGGCTACACTCCATACAAATACTTTCAGAAACGACTTCCTGATCCTTAAATCTATACTCGGTGTTAACACATTTCTCTTCTTCAGAAACGCTTTCCTTGCCATTGCACGTCTACATTTTATATCCTCTCTACTTCGACCATCATCAGTTATTTTGCTCCCCAAATAGCAAAACTCCTTTACTACTTTAAGTGTCTCATTTCCTAATCTAATTTCCTCAGAATCACCTGAGTTAACTCGACTACATTCCATTATCCTCGTTTTGCTTTTGTTGGTGTTCATCTTATATCCTCCTTATTTTTCTTTTGTTTCCTTTACTGCTTGCTGAATATACAGATTGAATAACATCAGGGAGAGGCTACAACCCTGTC
The DNA here is from genome assembly GCF_023898315.1 of Schistocerca nitens. Lineage (NCBI taxonomy): Eukaryota > Metazoa > Arthropoda > Insecta > Orthoptera > Acrididae > Schistocerca > Schistocerca nitens. Next base: position 716,569,889 of record NC_064615.1, on the reverse strand, counting down.
TCACTTCCTTCCTAACCACTGCTTCCCTTTCATGTCCCTCGACTCTTCTAACTGCCATCTGGTTTCTGTACAAATTGTAAATAGCCTTTCGCTCCCTGTATTTTACCCCTGCCACCTTCAGAATTTGAAAGAGAATATTCCAGTCAACACTGTCAAAAACTTTTTCTAAGTCTACAAATGATAGAAATGTAGGTTTGCCTTTCTTAACCTATCTTCTAAGATAAGTAATAGAGTCAGTATTGCCTCACGTGTTCCAACATTTCTACGGAATCCAAAGTGGTCTTCCCCGAGGTCGGCTTCTACCAGTTTTTCCATTTGTCTGTAAGGAATTCACGTTAGCATTTTGCAGCCGTGACTTATTAAACTGATAGTTCGATAATTTTCACATCTGTCAACACCTGCTTTCTTTGGGATTGGAATTATTATATTCTTCTTGAAGTCTGAGGGTATTTCGCCTGTCTCATACATTTTGCTAACCAGATGGTAGAGTTTTGTCATGACTGGCTCGCCCAAGGCTGTCAGTAGTTCTAATGGAATGTTGTCTACTCCCGGGGCCTTGTTTCGACTCAGGCCTATCGGTGCTCTGTCAAACACTTCACGCAGTATAATACCTCCCATTTCATCTTCGTCTACATCCTCTTCCACTTCCATAATACTGTCCTCAAGTACATCACCCTTGTATTCACCCTCTATATACTCCTTCCACCTTTCTGCTTTCCCTTCTTTGCTTAGAACTGGGTTTCCATCTGAGTTCTTGATATTCATACAAGTGGTTCTCTTTTCTCCAAAGGTCTCTTTAATTTTCCTGTAGGCAGTATCTATCTTACCCCTAGTGAGATAAGCCTCCACATCCTTACATTTGTCCTCTAGCCATCCCTGCTTAGCCATTTTGCAACTTCCTGTTGATTTCATTTTTTAGACGTTTGTATTCCTTTTTGCCTGCTTCATTTATTGCATTTTTATATTTTCCCCTTTCATCAAATAAATTCAATATTTCTTCTGTTACCCAAAGATTTCTACCAGCCCTCGTCTTTTTACCTACTTGATCCTCTGCTGCCCTCACTACTTCATCCTTCAAAGCTACCCATTCTTCTTCTACTGTATTTCTTCCCCATATTCCTGCCAATTTTTCCATTATACTCTCCCCGAAACTCTGTACAACCTCTGGTTCTTCCAGTTTATCCAGGTCCCATCTCCTTAAATTCCCACCTTTTTGCAGTTTCTTCAGTTTTAATCTACAGTTCATAGCCAATAGATTGTGATCAGAGTCCACATCTGCCCCTGGAAATGTCTCACAATTTAAAACCTGGTTCCTAAATCTCTGTCTTACCATTATATTATCTATCTGAAACCTGTTAGTATCTCCAGGCTTCTTCCATGTATACAACCTTCTTTTATGATTCTTGAACCAAGTGTTAGCTAGGATTAAGTTATGCTCTGTGCAAAATTCTACCAGGCAGCTTCCTCTTTTATTTCTTACCCCCAACCCATATTCACCTACTATGTTTCCTTCTCTTCCTTTTCCTACTATCGAATTCCAGTCACCCATGACTATTAAATTTTCATCTCCCTTCACTATCTGAATAATTTCTTTTATCTCATCATACATTTCTTCAATTTCTTCGTCATCTGCAGAGTTAGTTGGCATATAAACATGTACTACTGTAGTAGGCGTGGGCTTCGTGTCTATCTTGGCCACAATAAGGCGTTCAGTATGCTGTTTGTAGTAGCTTACCTGCGCTCCTATTTTTTTAATTCATTATTAAACCTACTCCTGCATTATCCCTATTTGATTTTGTACTTATAACCCTGTCTACACCTGACCAAAAGTCTTGTTCCTCCTGCCACCGAACTTTGCTAATTCCCACTATATCTAACTTCAACCTATCCATTTCCCTTTTTACATTTTCTAACCTACCTGCCAGATTAAGGGATCTGACATTTCATGTTCCGATCCATAGAAAACCAGTTTTCTTTCTCCTGATAATGATATCCTCTTGAGAAGTCCCCGCCCGGAGATCTGAATGGGGGACTATTTTACCTACAGAATATTTTACCAAAGAGGACGCCATCATCATGTAACCATACAGTAAAGCTGCATGCTCTCGGGAAAAATTACGGCTGTAGTTTCCCCTAGCTTTCAGCCGTTCGCAGTACCAGCACAGCAAGGCCGTTTTGGTTAATGTTACAAGTCCAGATCAGTCAAACATCCAGACTCTTGCCCCTGCAACTACTGAAAAGGCTGCTGCCCCTCTTCAGGAACCACACGTTTGTCTGGCCTCTTAACAGATACCCCTCCATTGTGGTTGCACCTGTGGTATGGCTATCTGCATCACTGAGGCACGCAAGTCTCCCCACCAACAGCAAGGTCTACGGTTCATGGGGTGGGCAGGGGGGGGGGGGGGGGGGGGGAACAAGTTATAAGTGGCTCAAAGACAGATGTTTTGCACCACAAGTGGTGGCAGAATTAAGTGAATATTTTAGGCCATTGTTGAGAGGAAATGCTGATGTCATCCACAATTGATGTTGTCAACACAAGTTACAACATTTAGCTTCACTGCATAATTATGATACAACTTCTGCTAGGTTGCAGTGGTAATGGAAAAATAAGACAGCTGACGTAAAGAGTTCCGGATCAAGCCAGTATGTGATGAAGGGGCTCAGCCAACACCTTTCAGTGTGCACTTATATCTGTCTCATCTTTTTGCATGTATTTTCAGGGTACTGTATTCAGCAGCAATATCAATTGTCAACCATTTAAATTCAAACACTAAGTCTCATAGAATATGCTCGGTAATGATCAAGGAAACGCTCCCTATTTCTGCCTAGTGAACCCTTATTGGCTGGCAACTTGTTAAGTCATGCAACATCCAGTGCAGCTACCACACCACACCACACTAAGACACACAAAATGAGCTCACCTACTGCATGTGTGGAGAGTGGGGAGCGGCCCTTCGGTGACAAGAGCACTGGTAGGGGTGAAAGCATTTTGTGAAGTGCTGAAAATATCCTTTTTGTACAGATGATGTGCTATGACAGAGATGTGACATGGAAACAGAATAAGGGTTTTGCAGTAGCATATTTTAAAGACTTTTGTGTTTAAATCTGACATGATACAGTTGCAACAGCTACATACACTACTCATGTATATAGTTTGTACCACACACACACACACACACACACACACACACACACACACAGGGCATGAAATGAAACTGTAGCACCTGAGTTGTTTTCTTTTAAATTTACATTTTATAGAGGGTACAGTGTACAGAAATTCACTGAACCAACTTTGAATAAGCTTATAATGTCAACTGGGGAAGTAAATTCATTATTTCATATCTCTGTTTCTCTCACCAAGCCTAAAATAATGCTTTAATGGTGTTGATCATACAAAATGTGGCTCATAAGAAAAGCATTAAACAATAACAGCAATGGTGACAAAGTATGTCATTTAGCAGATGTCCACAGCTATGGTTGTGGTTTACCCACTTAGCTGCTGTGAAGTTTCTAGTTTAATTCATGATGTTAATCAATTTTTGCTTTTTTCTGGGTGAGCACAAAGGATGATCTCTCAGATTTTAAGAGTTCCCTAAATCTTTGCCATCATCAAAAAGATTTCGGCATTATTGCAGAATGGAATTTTTTTGGAACAAGCCGTGGGAAATCACCAAGTGACAGAACTGGGGGCACAGTTAAGCATTTAGCAGCAAGACCTAGCCTTCAATGCCCAATTGACAATACCAACTCATCTGTTTGAATATTGGAAAAAAAAGAAAGGGTTCATGGCATTGAATTTATTTATATTAAAAAAGAAATTATAGAAGATGCAAAAATTGATCAATAGAAACATTTTGAGGATGAACGTACAGTGTTTGGCACAAGAGACCATCACCATTTTGTGCCAATTGATGAAAAGCAACTTAAGATTCACAGAGTATCAAATGATACATTATCCTTTATAGCAAATGTTAACCGACATGCAAAAGTTGCTACTAAACATGTTGCTATTAATGAACTACAGCCTGGCCAGTATGTTGCTTGTGTTGATGATGGAAAATGGTGGATAGGAAATATCTGTGAAGTTTCCAGTGAAGAAAAAGATGCCTTGATTAATTTCATGCATCCTCATGGAGCTGCTCAATCATTTCATTGGCTTACTAGAAGAGACATATGCTAGATATCAGAACAATGGATAATTACAGTCATACCAGTCCCAGCTGCTTCACTAATGGGGCGGAAGCAATAGTTTTGGACATCAGCAAAAAATTTAAAACATTTAACAACTGAAGAATTCTGTATCATGGCTTGGGAACCACAGAGAGACCCAAAAAAGGCTTGGGAACCTGCTAGATACCCACATTCAGACTTGGGAACCTGCTAGATATTCGCATTCCAGCTTGGGAACCTGCTAGACATCCACTTTCAGGCTTGGGAACCTACAGTAAAGAAACCCACCCATGGCTGACCTTGCATGGCTGTCGGGCAAGGCCCCTTGGCAATGGGGTTACCAGTCTTGAGATTGGTAGTGGCATAGCCACCATGGACCAATGCAAGGATTCTCCGAATTATCAAAAAAGTCAATACTTTTGGCAAATTTTTTGCACCTTACCCAAAGAGACACAAAAATGAAAATAAGTTTGTCTAATAGAATGAAATGTGCTCTGTTGAATGGTGTTAATGAATGTAATGTGGTAGGTATCCAGTTTGAGATACATGAGTTTGAACACAGGTATATTTTGATACATTCATGTTTTTTAGCAAATTTACAGGATGGTAACACAGTAATTAAACACACAAGCCAGACCAAAATTTGTGATATACTAAACACCCAGACAGACAGTAGTTTGACAACAGACCAGGTCCATAGCGCACTTTCTCCACTACTTGTCCCTCATTAAACTATGGGGCAAATTTCTCACGACATGGTTTGTTGCCCACTTTGAACTGAGATTATGCCAAATGCATTCCTTTCTGAACTCTACTTGCAACATTTGTGTGTAAAGCACACAAAGTTGTACCACTATGCCCAGAAGCAAAAGCCTAACTCTTTTACATTAGGAACAGTGGAATGCCAAACTTGACGATTTCTTCACGACTTTTCGGTCTCTGTAAAAGTGGTCTTCACGAAAATGGCTCTAGCATCTCAACCAAAATACTGGTGAGGCTAAGTTCATGTAGGGTCAGGTACATCCTGTACAAATTTCATCAAAATTGAAGATGATCGAGCTGGGATCACCATCTAAACTGGGACACTTGACATGGAATGACCCACATGGCAGGGGCACTATGACCCCAAATGAAAACCAGTCATACTGGTACAAGCTGAATGGTGTATTTGTGTATTTAAACCTGCAACTGTTTTGATTTGTTATCCTATGGAAGTTGGACATAAGCATCTTTAAAACTGATTTTTGAAAAATATTGGTCTCTGGCTAGCTTTATTAAAAAATCCTCTGGGCAAGGCATAGGATAGAGATTAATGTTGGACTGAACATTGATAGATGCCTCAAAATTTCCACAAATGTGTAAATATCCATTATATTTTTTAATTAAAACCATAGGTATCATACATGGAATGATGGCTAGTTCCTGAAGCGATGCAAGCTGAGTCTGAACAGCATCTCTAACAGCAAATGGTATCAGATGAGCTCTACAAAATTTTGTTCTGCTGTTGGTTTCATGGGGATATGTGCAGCACAATTATTTGCACAATACAGTAATGGTTTGAAAATCTCATTGCATGTTTTGCAAAGAAAAGTGAGATCAGAAAACGGCACTGCTTTGAACACTAAATTTACATAATTCACTACTCTCAAACCAAATCCCATAACCGCATCTGCATCGAAAACTTTAACAGCATTAAGTAACTTCACTACTAATAATGTTAGTAAGCAATTGATACTTTTGTGCTTAGTGCTTAGTTGTAAATGACAATTCACTGAGGAGGGGAATTGTATTTTGGCAGTAAGACATTACCTACCACTGAGTCCTTTGCAGCAAAGATAAGCCAAGCTACTGATATGTGTCTTCATTGATTACTGACATGGCAGCTCTGGTGTTCAACTAGAACTCCACTGATTAGCTACAAATAGTACGAGCCAAGGTCAGCTTCAGTGATGCTCATGGAACTACCTGGTCAGCTGTTGTGAGTGTGTGGAGTGAAGTGCTGTCACCAGACAATGTTGGTATGAGATGATGGTGGGCAACTTATTGCCACACAGATGCCAGGTGCCTGAGTTTGCCACACATCAAGCAGTGTGCTGTGTGATGCAGGTAACAACTTCTTGAATGGCATCTGCCATGGTCTGGGCATGACTGGAGCTGTGAATACTTTAGCATTGAGAGGAGAAAGTGTTCCTAATCCACTCATTTAAAATTAAAAAAGTGTTTATTCAGCACTAAGAGAGGACCATTATGACTGACATAATCTCAAGTGACACCAATGATCTGGATGACATTGAACTTGGATGAGACTTACAGACATAAAAAGAAGACATTGAATCACAATCGTCAGCTGACTGTTGCTTGTAATGGCGATTAACCATTTTTGAGACTTTAGTTTTGTTAGTGAAAGTATGCTAAGCTTTGGAAGTGACCTCCAGGATTTATCATTTTTAAGAATTTCACAGAGCCTAGGATCAGTTGTGGCTAACGCTTTAGCCATAACTTCCCTGGAATTGACATGTGAGAGCCTAAAAGTCTGTAACCCAAGCTTCATAAGACTGTCCATGTTGTTTATGACACTGACTAAATTTTAGCACAGTTACAGCAAGGTGTGACAGATGACCGTAGTATTCAGAAGCTAGAAATAGTTCTTTGAAAGATAAATCACTATAGTTGGAGAATGGTCACAGTTTTTGCACCACTTAATGCAAATGTCTGCTAGAGCACCACAAGAGTAAAGCAGTTTGTTGCTTACTGCAAATGCTATAAGCAATACAATGCAGGTTCGAATCCTGCCTCGGGCATGGACGTGTATGAGGTCCTTAGGTAAAATAGGTTTAAGTAGTTCTAAGTCTAGGGGACTGATGACCTCAAATGTTAAGTCCCACAGTGCTTAGAGCCATTTTTGAATACAATGCAGTTCAAAACAGTGGGGTATACATACCAGCCCTCTGAAGCCTTGTCAAAGCAGATGAAGGGTGTTGGGGTGCAGTTGTGACCACTGACTGATGTTGCTGCTGTTGAGACAAGGGCTGAATGATAGCAGTACACTGTTCTTGTTGCAATTTTTGTTGTTCTTGGTTCTGTTGCTGCATGACAGCTGTAGTTTCCAAAGTTCAAGAAACCTTGGGTCCATAGCAGTGGCACTCGGCATGAACAAGTCACAGACTTCACAATGGCGTAAATCCTTGTTATCACTCCACTGTCCACTTCTGATACAAAAGCTTCCTTCACAAACCATGGACCTTGCTGTTGGTGGGGTGGCTTGTGTGCCTCAGCGACACAGGTAGCCATACCACAGATGCAACCAAAATGGAGGGGTATGTATTGAGAGGCAGGGCAAATGTGTGGTTCCTGAAGAGGGGTGGCAGCTTTTTCAGTAGTTGCAGGGGCAACAGTATGTGTGATTGACTGATCTGGCCTTGTAACATCAACCAAAACAGCCTTGCTGCGCTGGTACTGTGAACAGCTGAAAGCAAGGGGAATCTACAGCTTTAATTTTTCCTGAGGACATCTATCTCTACTCGATGATTATACGATGATGGAATCCTCTTGAGTAAAATATTCTGGAAGTGAAACAGGCCACCTTTTGGATCTCCAGTTGGGGACTACTCAGGAGGATGTTAACATTGGAGAAACAAAACTGGCATTCTATGGATCAGAGTGTAGAATATTAAATCCCTTAACTATGTAGGTAGGTTAGAAAATTTAAACAGGAAAAGTAGGAATTCATGAAGGTTGTTGGGGGATTGGGGGACTGAAATTTGGCAGCAGGAAAAGGAAGAGGGGGAAAAATTGTAAGTGAATACGTACTGAGGGAATGAAAGAGGAAGCCGTATGGTAGAATTTTGCACAGAGCACAATTTAATCATAGCTAACAATTCATTTAAGAATCAGGGAAGAATGTTGTATAAGTGGAAGAGACCTGGAGACACTGGAAGGTTTCATATTCATTATATAGTGGTGAGAAAGAGATTTCAGAACCAGATTTTAAATTGTAAGACATTTCAAGAGGCAGATGTGGGCTCTAATTTTAGTTTATTGGTTATGAACTGCAGAACAAAACTAAAGAAATTGGAACACAGTAGGAAGTGAAGGATATGGGACCTGGATAGTTTGAAAGAACCGAAGGTTGTTGAGAGTTTCAGAAGGAGCATTACACAATGACTAACCAGAACAGGGGAGAGGAATTCAGTAGAAGATGAATGGGTAGCTTTAAAAGATGAAATGGTGAAGGCAGCAGAGGATCAAATAGGTAAAAAGACAAGACCTAGTAGGTAAAAAGACAAGGCCTAATAGTAATCCTTGGATAACACAGGAGATATTAAATTTAATTGAAGAAAGGATAAAATATGAAAATGCAGCAAATGATGAAGGCAAAAGGGAATGAAGGGATTGAGATAGATGGAAAGTGTACAATGGCTAAGCTGGAATGGCTAGAGGACAACTGTCAGGATTTAGAAGCATATTTCACAAGGAGAAAGACAGATGCCACCTACAGGAAAATTAAGGAGGCCTTTGGAGAAAAGCGAAGCAGATGTATGAATATCAAGAGGTCAGATGGTAAACCGATCCTAAGCAAAGATGGGATCGCAGAAAGGTGGAAGGAGTATGTAGAGGGTCTATATAAAAGAGATGAACTTGAAGGTAATATTATGGAAATGAAATGCATTCTGGCATAACCACAAGCCCAGAATGAAGACAAATCGAAGACCTGAGAAGGCAGTGGAGAAACGTCGGCCAATGCTGTGCGGAATTGGATCACATCGCAGCAGGAGCGACATCTGAAAGAAGTGAATATAAGCACCACTCCTGTCACAAAAATTCTCTGCTTGGCCTCAGTTGCAATCGCCATGGCAATGTGTGCACACAGACTTTGTGGGTCCCTTCTGGAACACTCACTGGCTAATTGTGGTTGACTCGTATAGCAAGTTTCCTTTTGCTGTGCAATGAACTCGTCAACACCATGTAGCACAATTCAACTGTTGTCATCCATTTTTTGCCTAGAAGGTTTACCTGAAGTAATAGTGTCTGACAATGGCCCTCAATTCACGTCAAATACATTTGAAACATTATGTGAATGCAATGGCATACAGCATCTAACTAGTGCACTGTTCCATCCACAGTCAAACAGCAAAGTGGAATGTTTTGTCAGAACATTCAAGCAGCAGATGGCCAAACTTCACTCCTCACACACCAGGGATCAAGCATTGCACCTGTTTCTCACCTCATATCGTTCGCACCCATGAGATGGACCATCGCCAGAGGAATTGCTTCACGGCCTCCACCATCGGACACTGCTCCACCTGCTTCACCCTCCTCACCATCTGGTGCCGAAGGAAGGTCACAAGTATCGCTTCGCACTGCATGATATTGCCTTTTACAGGGTTTTTAGCAGCAGTGGATGGTAGGCACATGGCGAGATCATCTGTCGACTTGGTGCTTGCATGTATCTTAATTCAGGTCCTGATGGTTTGGAGCACTGCCATCAAAACTAACTTCACCTATGTCATGTACACAATGATCTTTCAGTCTCTCTTCCACTAGATTCATGGTTCCAGAGGACAGTGCAGCCACAGCTGCCACCAGAGGGTGTCTTCACAACACCACAGGATGACCCCATGGAGACAGATCCCTCGCCTCCTCTTGTCATACCCATAGAGCTGGACCCGCTCACACCTCAGCATTCACTACCTTCATCTGGTCCATGGCAGCAGGAGGTGGATGTGTAGCCTTCTGGTCATTTTCTGGGGTACGATTTCACAGCACAGTACATCATTTCCTTTCATGGAATCAGTTTTAATAGAAAACATGTCAAAAAAAAAGACACCACATATATAATTACAGTGAAGATAATCAATTGATCACTCCAGTGTGGATGCACATCATGCTGGAATGGGAATCAGCAGAATACCGTGATTAACGAGGATAATGGGCAAGGGGTACTACATCTTTAGTGTATGGACAAGCTGAGAATTTGGGTCTGATAGATGTGCCAGTGTAATTCATCCCGTTGCAATGACCACTGGCACAGTGGTCAGCACATCTGCCTAGTAAGCAGGAGACCTGGGTTTCAATCCTGGTCCACCACAAATTAACAACTTTCTGCATTGATTTAAATCAATGTGCACTGGCAGCTAATGTCATTCATTCCTTTGAGTCTTGAGTCATAATGGCTGAAATTTAAAAAAAAATGTGTCTGTTCTTTCAGACACATCCAAAAGAACAGATATCACACATATAATTAAGATGAGGATGGCACATCATGCTCAAACTGTTACAGAAATCAGTGAAATGCTGCAAATAATGAGGATAATTGGCAAGGGGCATTACATTAGTAGTGTGTGGATAAGTTGAGAATTTGGGTCTGATGACAAGTGTGCTATGGTAGGCCTTGCATTTCTCTATTATATAATTATAACATATACCTACACATATTATAAAGTGACAGTCACTGCAGGGTGAAAACTACCTATCTATCAAACAGATAAGGATGAAAAAAAAGCATAGCCAACAATACATAAATTCCCAGAATTTATTCATCCAGTATTTAAGAATGAAAGCAGTTAGTGAATTGCAACAAGTTTTTACATAATTTCAAACCTTAATTAAATTTTTTTCACTGACAACCCCTACAAAATGATGCAAAGAAAAATGTCTATTCTTACTACTTTTCCACAGTCCATGCAGTAAAAGTACCACACGAGGCATGATGCTACAATTTGTAAGTTCTTTACTATTCATGACTCATTGTACAGACAGTAATCACATATGCTGCTGCAAAGTAAGTGCAAAGTTATATCATTTTACAATATATAGTTCATGAGATATGACATCATCAACAGTAATGAGATGTCTGAAAAACAATTACAAAACACATGACTTTAAATTTATTACTTTTTTTCTACTAACTCTATTCGCTATAAATTTCGCAGGCGGTTTCCACATATGTCACTGAATATAGCTACAAAATTATGTCATTGACAATACTTAGCTCAGGAGGTATATCATCATAAACATTAAGAACAAAGGCCAGATGCTGCATGGTATGGGCATGGAGGCACAGCTATAAACAAATACCTGGGAAATACTGGGTTTCTCCACTGGTATTAACATATAATATATATTTAAAAAGATATAGCCAGTGTTCATCTGGAAGTTTATTTCAGTAATGTGTAAAAATTGAATTAGATTGGTCAAGAACTTTCGAGATATTTCCTAACAGTGGTTCCCCTTTGTATATTATACCAGCTATTAACCACAGCTCTGCTCCCACCTCAATAAACTTGTTATGATGAGTGATGATGATTAAGTAAGCTATTGCCCAGTGCATGATGACATGGCATACAGAGGGGCTTGGCATCCATACATTACACAACAAAATTACAAATTACACACCAACACGGCATAAGGCGTGCTTAGATAATATTATAGTAAATTTTTCTAGAGATATGTATGACGTCAGACTTGCCAGTGGAGCCTTAGCTGATCATGAACCATTGATTTCAACATTCTGCTGTGATCAGTTGCCGAAATCAGACAAATCAGTCAGAATCAAGTCTAATGCCACATGGGTAAGAGGGCAGAAAGATGAATATATTAATTTATTTATTGACAGAATATCTGATGTTAACTGGGACTTTGTATACAACACACAACCAGAGGAGGGTGCTGGTGAAATGGTGTTTAACAACTTCCTGGAAATACTCATAGAGTTATGGTACTCCTGCTCACCATTAATCAAAAGTAGCCCTAAGCATAAACAGAAAAACAAACAGCTAAAATGGTATACTGATGAGCTAGCTCTCACTAGGGAGGAGATGCTCAGACTGTACAGAATATATAAAAATTCTTGTAAACAAGGACCTGAGTTAGATAATACTTCTTATAGAGCTTATCTAAAATGTAAAAAAATCTACAAAGACAAACTGTCCTTGGCCAAAAAACAAGCATGTGAACATTACATTGAAAGTACTCCCAACAAATGTAAAGCAGCATGGGATATCATCAACCAATATAATTCACAAACCCATACACAAGATGCATTGCTGGTCCCAGAAGAAGTAAATAATTACTTCCTAACCTCAGTGAGCAAGCTGAAAAACAAAATCAAGCAAAATGGCACTTGTGCACTAGATCATCTTGGTGCTGTGCCCCATAGGATGTATACTTTCCACTGGAATGTTGTCACCCCAGAGGATATTGTAAAAGCTGTGGCAAGGTTCACCAACTCCAAAAGTATGGACTGTTATTGGTTTTCTAACTATGTAATGAAGAAAATAATACACCTTATCTGTCAACCTCTTTCTTTCATTTTTAATATGTGTTTAGAATCTGGAGTTTTCCCAGATGCACTCAAAACTGCTAAAGTGATACCAGTCTTTAAAAAGGGAGATAAGCATCTGCCCCAAAACTATCGACCAGTTTCTATTGTCCCAATTTTCTCTAAAGTTTTTGAATATGTAATGTACAGTCAACTAAATAAATATTTTGATAAGCATGATCTCCTCTCCAACAGACAGTTTGCATATCAACATGGTAAAAATACCAACTACTGCTGTCACTGAAGTTGTTAACCAGGTGTTAACTGCATTCGAAAATAAGGATCTAGTATCAGTCATACTTTGTGATCTTAGCAAAGCCTTCGACTGCATACCATCTAACACCCTACTTGCAAAACTGGAATTTTATGGCATACAAAAACCATCTTTGGATGTAATCGAATCATACTTAAGTAACAGGAGACAGTTTGTATCGATTAAAAATAGATGCTCCTCACTGAAGGAAGTCCACACTGGAGTGCCTCAGGGCTCGGTCCTAGGTCCTTTTCTGTTCATCATTGCAATTAATGACTTACCTTACCATGTAGAAGCAAATTCAATTGTGTGTTATGCAGATGATACAACATCGCTCAATACACACCATGACACAACAGAACTGCATCAGGCAACACAGGAAAAACTAGAACTAGTAATGGATTGGTTTTCTTCTAATGAACTCCTGTGTAATCCTGATAAAACACAAGAACTAATTCTGGGTTTAACTACAGCTGTTGAAAGCAAATCAATAAAATTGTTAGGATTCCACGTTGATTCAAAATTAAACTGGGAGGAACACATTAGCCATATCTGCAAGAGAATAGCAAGAGTGTGTTATCTCATCTGTAGACTGACAGATGTAGTCACTGATGAGTATCTAAAGGTGGTATATTTTGGCCTCTTTCAGTCACACATTTCCTACGGCATATTGTTATGGGGACAATCTTGCTTTGTCAGTGAAATTCTGAAAATTCAAAAAAAAAGTAATCAGAATAATGAGCAAAGTTAAGCCCAAGGAACACTGCCGCCCCCTCTTTATCAAGCACATGATATTAACTGTTGTGAATCTATACATCTACACAGCACTGCTTTATGTCAAAAGCAACTTAAATGAGTTCGAGACGAGAGAGAACATACATCCCCACAACACCAGAGGCAAACTGGACTTCGACATACCAAGACATAGACTCACAAAGACTGCAAACTCACACAAAATAATGAGTTTAAAACTCTTCATCAAACTTCCAGCAACTGCTCGGTCACTGACCAGTAATATTTTCAAACGTAAGGTTTATGACTGGTTACTCAAACACCCATTTTATAAGATAACAGAATATTTTGAAGTAATCATTGACATTAGTATATAAGAATATTCCTAAAAGAAAAGGAATTAAATTGTAAAAACTTTACTGTAAAGTTATTGTTAATTGTATATTTATTGTTCAGACCTATTCCGCTGTAAGTGGTCAATGGTGAATAAACTGAATGTACATTATGCAACAAAGTTTTTAACATGGTTCATGTTCATCATTATAAAAAAAGATTTGCAATGCGATAAGGTCCGCAGCTGCGATGAATTTTTTGAATGATTTCTTGAAGCCTTCAGTTGCCATTTTCTTTACTTCCTGTACGATTGTACAATTTTGGCCTTAGGCCATTTTCAAGTATTTTATGGATGATTTTTTGGTAACAGATTACCTAATATATGTCGTTGCTCCTATGACATCATGTTATGCTCATAAATCAGTTCGAGGTGTTCACGCTATTTTAGGAGCATGTTACTTTTGAGCAGTTGTTGAAATTGTACAATCGTACAGAAATAAAGAAAATGGCAGCTAAAGGCTTCAATAAATCATTTTAAAAAAATAAAAAAATATGTTCCATTCCTTAGTTCATCCCTTAGGTGTGGATTTTTTTTGTTTTTTCTTCCCCTGAAGTAGCCTATGTCCTTCCTTGGGGTTCAAAATTCTCTGTATCAAATTTCCTTGAAATCAATTTAGCAGTTTGGTCATGAAAATGTAACCGAAAATGTTACATTCACATTTAGTAATACTGATATGGAAGTATGGATTAAACACACTGACGATTATATAAGCATTGTATGTTAGCTGTTAACTATGGCTGGACTCTAACCTCAATAACACATTGAGGAGTATATAAGCATTCTATCTATCTGTTAACTATGGGTGGGGTCTAACTTCAGTACAATGAAATGAAATCCATGTACAGTTTTACTGGCCATGGGGTCCATTTCAGCCACTTGGTGCAAGTATTTGTATTTGATTCCACATTGGTAACTTGTGTGTCAGAGAAGATAAAATGGTAATGAGGACAACTCATACACTCAGTCTTGAGAGGAGTAAATTCAACCCCGTAGAAAATCAAACTACAAGACCACAAGCTGTTGATACATATCAATAGTTTTGTTATGATGAGTGATGGTGACAGTACTAAAATAAAATGTAGAGTTTCTAAAATTATTAATCAGTGTTAAACTGGCAAATAGAGAAACGAAGTAACTTGTAGTTTGATGCAGCACAAATTTTATAATATTTGCATGTGTCATCTCAGTTGCCTTCACATGTCTGCCTGTTAACTTCAGCTGCACTCACAAATCATAATCAAATGAAGACTCACTAAAAGCATCCCATAGTCTACATGTAAAGGCATGACATATCTCTTTTTGTCAGACAGCATTTAAATGGTGCCATTGTTATGAGTTCTCAAGTGTTTCAGAGGCTTTAAGAGACATGTGATGCTTAGTGGTTAAAATGCAATGGGTTTGTGAATGATTTTAGTATGGAAGTACGGATTAAACACATTGAGGATTGTATAAGCATTGTATTCATTATGTTGAATCATATTATGTAGAAAATATCAAACAAAAACATTTTCACAAATATGATAAGAGTTCAAAAGTCAAAGAGTAAACAGCTTTTTCATGGAGTAATTATTGTCACATATTTCACATTACACTCTTCAAATCAATAAATATCTTGTACTACACACTTTTTAAAATAGCCTATGTTCTTGTTGAACATTCAAGCTATCACAATATCTAATTTCATCAAAATCAGTTGAGTGGTTTAGTCATGAAAGCATAACAGACAGACTTACTTTTGTGTTTATAATATGAGTATGGATTTATATATCATGCATATTAAAATACATAGCTTATATCTGTCTTGATATTTTTTATAGCATAGTGTAAAAATCTGAATTAAATTGGTCAAGAACTTTTGAGATTTTTGGTAATAATGTTAAGCAACTTATCTTTATACAGGGTGGTCAGAAACAGTCCGAAAAGCTTGTCAGTGTGCTACGGGCAAGGTTGCGCTAGAAAAAAACTGTTAGAAAAATATTCAATATGCTGCACCATTTCCAAGTTATTAACATTGAACCTAGACAATCATGTCATAGCATGCACAAATTCATGCAGCATGCCAGAGGTGGTGTCACTAAATGTGTTTCCTCAAACCAAAAAAACATAGTTTTTGCAAACAATATTGTGAAAAGGAAAGGTGCTACTCACCATATAGCGGAGATGCTGAGTTGCAGTTTGGCACAACAAAAAGAGAGAGAGAATATGTGTGTGTGTGTGTGTGTGTGTGTGTGTGTGTGTGTGTCGTCTTTTGTTGACTGTAGTTTTTCCTAACCTAGTTTAAATTTATGACTTCTGAAAAAAAGCACATTTTAACAGGTATGAGCATTTCAACAACTGATAACTCATGGACAACAGGATGTCTGTGCATTGCCACATTTTAGTGTGTGTAAGTGTTTGAACCTGCACTCACAATGAACTTATTGGCTAACTTTAATTCTAAATAACTCAGAAATGGCACATTCTATCAATTCCCCCCCCCCCCCCCCCCCCCCAGTACACTCTGTCCAGCAGAACCCTTCCAAATTTCACAGACCGTTTCTGACCTCCCTATATAGCATGACATATTATTAGAAAACACTATTTCTTATAAAAAATGATATTGTTCCATCAGTTACTATACACAAACACTTAACTTTTGTTCTCATTATGTAATATAGATTGTCATGGCATTCATTGTCCGCCCCCGGTAGCTGAGTGGTCAGCGCGATAGACTGTCAATCCTAAGGGCCCGGTTTGATTCCCGGCTGGGTCGGTTATTTTCTGCGCTCAGGGACTGGGTGTTGTGTTGTCCTAATCATCATCATTTCATCCCCATCGATGAGCAAGTCGCCGAAGTGGTGTCAAATCGAAAGACTTGCACCGGGCGAGCGGTCTACCCGACGTGAGGCCCTCGTCACACGCCATTATTATTAAGGCATTCATTGCTCTATGGCGTGCAGCACATCTCTAAGCTGGGACAGGACTGCAGAGTATAAATCACTCAATCAGCAGGTACAGTGAATTATGATACACCTGCTATCAACGTCCTGCCTTGCAGAAATACAGTGTTCATCCCAGAACCTGTGTACTTTCCTACAGAGTATGTAATTCTAAACCACTTAACTAAAATAAACTATATTTATCTGGGTGGTAATTTCCATTTGCCAGTACTGTAGGTATGTGCAACACATCACTCTACCTAAGTGATATTTTACACCACATATCACTCTCCTTAGAAGAACTATGTCATCACAGTTATTGAATATAAACAAACAAATAATACTAGTAGTGCTGAACACACTTTGGAATTCATACCATTAAAAAAAATTTACAATTAGTCTTTAGAACACATTCATCTTTTCCAACTTCGGAACTGAAAACTATTTAGTAGAATCAAATTTTTAAAACTTTTAAGAGTGATACAGTCATACCATTTGCTTGATTATCACAAGTGGATTGCCCGCCAAGAGCTAGTAACCCCTAAACCTTACAATGTTCCTGACGTTGTATTTCTTTGATCACAGTCACAAAAACAAATTTAGGAATAGTCACTCATTCAACATTACAGTCCATTCAAACGGAGATTCTTAGAGCAAAGTTTTGTAAATTTCTTTTTTTGTTTTTGATAAGTTTTCTACATGTTTTTGAGGATGCTGAAACTGAATTTTCAAAGAACCACCAAAATTTTGTCCTTGAAATGGGTAAAAAATGATAAAAACCATGAAAAAATGGAATTTTTCTGGGGTTTTTGCTTACAATTCAGAAACTATTCAATTTTTGTTAAGTTGACTATTTATGAAAATAAAGAGCATTAAATTTCTCACAAAGTAAGTTCAAATGTTTTTTTTCATCAGATCAACCATACAGTGTATAGTGAATGTTGAAGTTAGCATAATTTCAGGTGCCACCACCAAAACCCAACTCCTTACATCTCAATATGCTATGATGTTCATTCAAATGGCAAAATGAAAACTTTCACCAATCCTACCATTAAAAGGTGTTCAAATAACTTATGTAAATGACATAATACTTAATTGTTTAGTTTTTATTTGGTAACAATAATAATAATAATAATAATAATAATAATAATAATGTTATATTATTAATACAACAGTTTTAATGAAATTTCAAAGAAGTTACATCCTCTTTGCACATTGTGCACCACTGCCAATGTATTTGCTTGATTTATCAGCAGATTGAGAATATGTAAAGGTATGTTACAGCTAAGTAAGATAAGACATGACTAATTTCAGTTCATAGCAGATAACAAGTAAATAATAGATATGAAACCAATGTCCACTGTTTGTTACAATAATGAGGTCATGAGATTTCATAATGGCAAATTATAATAAGAACAACAGGAAATATGGCTTATCTTCATGTAGTGTAATACACTGGATTCTTCCCATTACATGGAAACTATTGTTTCCATCAAGAGTTTGGGTCAAATTCCAATCCCTTAGCCATCCACTCCAAACCTACTGATACTGTGTAGGAGGCTCTGTTTCCTAAAGCAGACAGTACATCAACCACTTTCCGAGAGCCATATATCTTACAGATGAATGTGGCCAGGCCAATCTGTAATGGTGGCAAGAAAGTGTTGGGTCTGATAGCTGCCACAATGTCGCATGCTAGGGCCACACTTTTGGTCTTCTATTTATTCTAGTTTTCTCACTTTTTCTTCATCACTAGTCAAGTAACGAAATTTGGGACAGAACTAGGGATGATCTGTAAGAAACTGGCCTGGAGGGGAATATTTTGTTGTGTTGTAAACCTGTGACTGAATATCTTCAACATGTATGCCTGCTGCTGTTTCAACCACACATTATAGTTCTTCCTCTGGAGATGACCTTATCGACATATGAACTATTTGCAAGAATTTTGTATCCAGTGTTTTTGAAACAAACTACAGCTGATTTCTTCACAAATGAGGCAGTCATTATATCATTTCCATACTTCTTCAACAGACTGTCAGGAGGGGGAGATGTCACTGGCATTACACAGTCTTACCCCTCCATCATGGCAAGTATCAACTACCAGTCACTCCAATGACATCATGACACTAGTGAAGGATAGAATACAGCAACAGATGTGCAACAAATTACACTAAGGGTGTGGGTGGTAGATCATGAGAAGGACTATCTGCTCAGCTTTGAAAAAATGCTAACCTCTATTTTGTGCAAATTTTTATCCTCTTTAGTTTAACAAACACTCAGCTTTGCAGAGTACTTCATCTTTTCAGAGTTATAAGCAAAAAACCAAAAAAGTACCACTTTTTTTAAGTTTTTTTCCATTTTTGAGTCATTTTCAGGCTGAAATTTTGGTGGGACTTCAAAAGTTTGGATTTAGCACCCTCAAAACCACATAGAAAGTTTGAAAAAAAAATCTACAAAACCTTCCACTATTTGGTCTTTTTGATAATCATTTGACTGGACTATTAACCCTTTTGCTGCTGTGGGCATGTACACATCCTGCGACACCATTCTGAAGATGTTGTGGACATGTATATGCATGCTGCTTGGGTTTTCCTACAGTGTTCTGGATGTCTGTATGCATTCTGAGCTGATGATTACTCACTGCTCCTGACAAGTTACTTCCATATCTTGGTGAATAAAGAAGTTTCAGGTATTTATCACACAACATATGGGCCTCATTGTTTGTTATAATTTGCGAAAAACCTTGTTCGATATCTTGAAATGGTTAAGAGATATGATGATTGTTATAACCATGTTTGTTGATGTGCAAGGACATGAGTGTGTGTGTCATGTGAGACATCCTTCTGCTCTCAATTTTAAATAAATTTTTTAGATCTTATCTACATTTCATTTATTACAATGTCAACCATATACAAAGTTTTTGCCTCTGCAAAATCTTTAATTTTGCATGATGTTTTACTTAATTTGATACAGCACAGTAACTATGGTATATAATGAAAAGAAATTCAATCCTTTTATCAAGCAAAGACATTAGTCTGTAAGATGTGCAAAAATCAATTTTTTTCACGTAACAGTTTTGTTTTAAGAATGGATGATAAGTATTTCATAGCAGCCAGCAAGTCCACATGGACGGAACTAGGCATGTCGTGCCTGATCGTCCATCAGATATAAAACCCAATACCTTGGGAACAAAATTTTGTATCATTCTGATTTTAATTTTAAATAAAATTTCAATATCTTACTTACATTTCACTCACTGCAATGTGTGAACTGAAATGAACCAGGCACAAAGTTTATGCAATGCATTTTTACCTCTGCAAACTCTCTAAAATTACATGTACTTCTTTACTTCATTTGATGGAGCACAGTAAGTATGACTGATAATGAAATGAAATTCAATTCTTTATTGACTGAAGATATTAGACTGTAATAAGGGCAAAAATCAAATTTTTTCACCTAATAATTTTCGAAAAATTGGATCATAAGTACTTCATATCAGCTGGAATGCCATCTCCCAGCACATGCAGTAGTACTTGACAAGCAGTACAGCCATAACAAACACTGCCTCAGCTTGGAAAGCAAAGGGCTCATCTATAGCTGTAAAATGGTTAACTGAAATTCATGAAGTAAGTTACAGTTGTAACATGCCTTGCTCATAAATTTATTTATTTATTTATTGCATTGGCTCTAACTCTCTACACCTGTGAACTGACCACAATGAGGACTGGTAATTCTGTTATGCATTTAGTTTAATCATCAATTCATTTTATAAGTAGGATAAGGACTCATTGCTTAACCATGCTGATTGGACTTGGAGTAATGATCAGTTACTGTTACCAGTTTAATGTTTTGTACATCATCAAGAAGTCACTTGTTTGTGTGCTGTGTCTATAGCAGTCTTGTAAAAATAAGTTCTAAAATATGGATGAGAGAAGGATTTCAGCAATGGAAATAGGCAGAATTGACACGGTACTCTTCGTGCAGAAGAAAGAAAGGAAAAGAAAGACTAGGAGTGTCGGAACCAAAGAAGGAAAGGTGACAGACACCAAAGATAGATACCCATCCCACTCCCCACCCTAGGGACCCCTTATTGGGAGGAGTATTACCAATGGGCCGAAAGATGATTTGCCAGTTCTACTGCACCACTGGCTTCACCACCGATGGTCCTGAAAATCGGTTTTAATACTCTGTATTGACAGTTATGGAGAGTGTAGCAACACAAATAGGAACTACCACTCACTTAACTAACCCACTTAACCAACCACACTTTTAAGGAAACTATCAACAACACCTGTACCTCTTCCTTGCTCTACCCTGGATCAAGTAAGACAGGTAAGAAGCTAGATTTACTACATAATTCCGTATCAGTTCAACCTTAAGTATGTTCCTCTATGTTCAACTCAATGTGACTTAAGCTTATTTTTCTTCATTACAAAAGTGTTTTGGTAATGTGACTTTTGGTGCACCTATGTAGCTCTCTCCTGATCCTATGTGGACGTTGGTACATCAAACAGTTAATATACATATATTATTATCTTCCCTTTCCTTCCTCCATTCAACATGCATTGCTAATAGCCAGCATTAGTATCATGCACATTTACCATGTGCTTATGCCAATATACTTTTCAGCCATTATGCACATGATGTTAGCAAAAAAAGAACTAGAAATATTCCCTTGTTGTTGTTGTCGTTGTGGTCTTCAGTCCTGAGACTGGTTTGATGCTACCCTATCCTGCGCAAGTTTCTTCATCTCCCAGTACCTACTGCAACCTACATCCTTCTGAATCTGCTTAGTGTATTCATCTCTTGGTCTCCCTCTACGATTTTTACCCTCCACGCTGCACTCCAATGCTAAATTTGTGATTCCTTGATGCCTCAGAACATGTCCTACCAACCGGTCTCTTCTTCTTGTCAAGTTGTGCCATAAACTCCTCTTCTCCCCAATTCTATTCAATACCTCCTCATTAGTTATGTGATATACCCATCTAATTTTCAGCATTCTTCTGCAGCACCACATTTCGAAAGCTTCTATTCTCTTCCTGTCCAAACTATTTATCGTCCATGTTTCACTTCCATACATGGCACACTCCATACAAATACTTTCAGAAACGACTTCCTGACACTTAAATCTATACTCGATGTTAACAAATTTCTCTTCTTCACAAACGCTTTCCTTGCTATTGCCAGTCTACATTTTATATCTTCTCTACTTCGACCATTATCAGTTATTTTGCTCCCCAAATAGCAAAACTCCTTTACTACTTTAAGTGTCTCATTTCCTAATCGAATTCCCTCAGCATCACCCGATTTAATTCGACTACATTCCATTATCCTTGTTTTGCTTTTGTTGATGTTCATCTTATATCCTCCTTTCAAGACACTGTCCATTCCGTTCAACTGCTCTTCCCTTATGTAATCTCTACTATACATTAGAAAATCTAGAGTGTTGGTGTTCATTATTTATGCTTATTATTTTGAATATGTTATGAACAAGTAACACACAAATCATAGTCCCATGTCCTGCAATTTCAACTGAGTAGTTAATTCTTTAATCTTGGTCGCAGTTGTCATTGTATTTGTATTTTCTGTCTCTTAAAACCACCTGTTAGAGAGAGGCAGTAATGACTATAAGGTTACATACAGGGTGTTTCAAAAATGACCGGTATATTTGAAACGGCAATACAAACTAAACGAGCAGCGATAGAAATACACCGTTTGTTGCAATATGCTTGGGACAACAGTACATTTCCAGGCAGACAAACTTTCGAAATTACATTAGTTACAATTGTCAACAACAGATGGCGCTGCGGTCTGGGAAACTCTATAGTACGATATTTTCCACATATCCACCATGCGTAGCAATAATATGGCGTAGTCTCTGAATGAAATTACCCGAAACCTTTGACAACATCTCTGGCGGAATGGCTTCACATGCAGATGAGATGTACTGCTTCAGCTGTTCAATTGTTTCTGGATTCTGGCGGTACACCTGGTCTTTCAAGTGTCCCCACAGAAAGAAGTCACAGGGGTTCATGTCTGGCGAATAGGGAGGCCAATCCACGCCGCCTCCTGTATGTTTCGGATAGCCCAAAGCAATCACACGATCATCGAAATATTCATTCAGGAAATTAAAGACGTCGGCCGTGCGATGTGGCCGGGCACCATCTTGCATAAACCACGAGGTGTTCGCAGTGTCGTCTAAGGCAGTTTGTACCGCCACAAATTCACGAAGAATGTCCAGATAGCGTGATGCAGTAATCGTTTCGGATCTGAAAAATGGGCCAATGATTCCTTTGGAAGAAATGGCAGCCCAGACCAGTACTTTTTGAGGATGCAGGGACGATGGGACTGCAACATGGGGCTTTTCGGTTCCCCATATGCGCCAGTTCTGTTTATTGACGAAGCCGTCCAGGTAAAAATAAGCTTCGTCAGTAAACCAAATGCTGCCCACATGCATATCGCCGTCATCAATCCTGTGCACTATATCGTTAGCGAATGTCTCTCGTGCAGCAATGGTAGCGGCGCTGAGGGGTTGCCGCGTTTGAATTTTGTATGGATAGAGGTGTAAACTCTGGCGCATGAGACGATACGTGGACGTTGGCGTCATTTGGACCACAGCTGCAACACGGCGAACGGAAACCCGAGGCCGATGTTGGATCACCTGCTGCACTAGCTGCGTGTTGCCCTCTGTGGTTGCCGTACGCGGTCGCCCTACCTTTCCAGCACATTCATCTGTCACGTTCCCAGTCCGTTGAAATTTTGCAAACAGATCCTTTATTGTATCGCTTTTCGGTCCTTTGGTTACATTAAACCTCCGTTGAAAACTTCGTCTTGTTGCAACAACACTGTGTTCTAGGCGGTGGAATTCCAACACCAGAAAAATCCTCTGTTCTAAGGAATAAACCATGTTGTCCACAGCACACTTGCACGTTGTGAACAGCACACGCTTACAGCAGAAAGACGACATACAGAATGGCGCACCCACAGACTGCGTTGTCTTCTATATCTTTCACATCACTTGCAGCGCCATCTGTTGTTGAAAATTGTAACTACTGTAATTTCGAAAGTTTGTCCGCCTGAAAATGTACTGTTGTCCCAAGCATATTGCAACAAACGGTGTATTTCTATCGCTGCTCGTTTAGTTTTTATTGCCGTTTCAAATATACCAGTCATTTTTGAAACACCCTGTAACATTACTTTGCTTTTTGCCATTTGAGAAATTTAATAATGTATATGACATTTCTCACATGCTTTAGTAACTTAGCATAACTCTAGACAGCATAGTAAATATGATAGTTACGGTATTTATTATTTTGTGCAGTTAATGCGAGATTGGCACAAATGGCTTGGTTGCTTCATCTTTTTTAATTTATACCATTGTTGTTGTTGTTGTGGTCTTCAGTTCAGAGACTGGTTTGACGCAGCTCTCCATGCTACTCTATCCTGTGCAAGGTTCTTTATCTCCCAGTACCTACTGCAACCTACATCCTTCTGAATCTGTTTAGTGTATTCACCTCTTGGTCTCCCTCTATTATTTTTACCATCCACGCTGCCCTCCAATACTAGATTGGTGATCCCTTGATGCCTCAGAATATGCTCTACCAACCGATCCCTTCTTCTAGTTAAGTTGTGCCACAAGTTTCTCTTCTCTCCAATTCTATTCAATACCTCCTCATTAGTTATGTGATCTGTCCATCTAATCTTCAGCATTCTTCTGTAGCACCACATTTCGAGAGCTTCTATTCTCTTCTTGTCTCAACTATTTATCGTCCATGCTTCACTTCCATACATGGCTACACTGCATACAAATACCTTCAGAAATGACTTCCTGACACTTAAATCTATACTCGATGTTAACAAATTTCTCTTCTTCACAAACGCTTTCCTTGCCATTGCCAGTCTACATTTTATATCCTCTCTACTTTGACCATCATTAGTTATTTTGCTCCCCAAATAGCAAAACTCATTTACTACTTTGAGCATCTCATTTCCTAATCTGATTCCTGCAGCATCACCTGATTTAATTCGACCAAATTCCATTATTCTCGTTTTGCTTTTGTTGATGTTCATCTTATATCCTCCTTTCAAGACATGGTCCAGTCCATTCGGCTGCTCTTTCAGGTCCTTTGCAGTCTCTGACAGTATTACAATGTCATCAGCGAACCTCAAAGTTTTTATTTCTTCTCCATGGATTTACCCAAGAGGACGCCATTATCATTTAATATACTGTTACTTTCTCTAATTTATTTTAGAAAGGTAGCCTGTGTTGTATCTTCAAAAATTATGGGGTCCTGGCCTAGAGTAGTACGTCTAGGTTTTGAAAGAAACTGCATGGCAGCGACTGAACTTTTCCAGCATATGACAAAAATGACTAGTTTTTATGTGCCTAGAGTAGTACGTCTAGGTTTTGAAAGAAACTGCATGGCAGCGACTCAACATTTCCAGCATATGACAAAAATGACTATTTTTTATGTCTTGTTGTTCAGATGATGACAAGAAAATGTCTAAGAGTGAGATTGTATAGTCCTTTTTTGTTAGCAAAGTGATCACTCTTGGCTCTTCATGCACAAGATAGAATAAGATAGTAAACAGAGGGAGAGACTGTTATATGGAAAGTTCTTCCAAAGCATGACTTCTTCTCCGCTGTGACTGCATCTGTGCTGAAAATGTGAAAGTGCTTACCTATGTCTTCAATTTTCTATTAAATTATTAGAAAGCACTTCTTCTCATACAAAATTACATTGATCCATAAGTTACAATACACAAATGCTTCATACAATGCTTCCATGACTTTCGAGTGTACTGTTGAATCTAACTGTCAAAAGTTCACGATACTTTGTGCAGTCTTCCAAAGCGACTCCAGTGAAAAATGAGATGACATCAGAGCTGACTATAATGTTGGACTCCTGCAGTATTAGCTCTTTCAGCCAACAGGTGAAATCACCTGAGTTCCTTGTGTGATATACACACTTGCCGGCATAATGGCCCAACATACCGTGAGCCCACAGCAGACATTTCACTCCATCTGTGCCACATGATGATGGTGAAATGGCTATCTGCTGAAATATTGTAGACTTTTGATCATCAGATCTGTAATTACTCTTGAGAACCGTGGAAGCAGCATACATGCCACAATAGCCCCAGACCACATCCATCATTCAATGTCCATGAGCTACGACACTACATGAACTGAGTACACCTTGACTGACAGCTCTCTTTAGAACGTCCACTCAGCATCATCTCTTTTTCCCATGATGTAATACTGGTTATCACAGTACTTGCAGCTCTATGGGGCAAAGTGAATCTCCGAGCAAGGGCAAGATTACAGGAAATAAACCATCCAACCAGTGGTTATTGTGAAGCCTTATACAGCTACTACCATCATCCTGCTTGCACAAATGCTGCATCCATCATTCTAAATCACTTAAATAAGACAAAAATGTACTTTCCCTGGTAATAATCATTATTTGTTAGTACTGTAGACAATGTGAAACACATCACTTCATTAAAGTGACAGTGCTACATAAAGTACTCTACACCTCACAACACAAGGTGTCTTTCAGAGTATACAGGGTATTATAAAAAGGTACGGCCAAACTTTCAGGAAACATTCCTCACACACAAATAAAGAAAAGGTGTTATGTGGACATGTGTCCGGAAACACTTAATTTCCATGTTAGACCTCATTTTAGTTTCGTCAGTATGTACTGTACTTCCTTGATTCACCGTCAGTTGGCCCAATTGAAGGAAGGTTATGTTGACTTCGGTGCTTGTGTTGACATGCGACTCATTGCTCTACAGTACTAGCATCAAGCACATCAGTACGTAGCATCAACAGGTTAGTGTTCATCACGAACGTGGTTTTGCAGTCAGTGCAATGTTTACAAATGCGGAGTTGGCAGATGCCCACTTGATGTATGGATTAGCACGGGGCAATAGCCGTGGTGCGGTACGTTTGTATCGAGACAGATTTCCAGAACGAAGGTGTCCCGACAGGAAGACGTTCGAATCAATTGATTGGCATCTTAGGGAGCACAGAACATTCCAGCCTATGACTCACGACTGGGGAAGACCTAGAACGACGAGGACACCTGCAATGGACGAGGCAATTCTTCGTGCAGTTGACGATAACCCTAATGTCAGCGTCAGAGAAGTTGCTGCTGTACAAGGTAACGTTGACCATGTCACTGTATGGAGAGTGCTACAGGAGAACCAGTTGTTTCCGTACCATGTACAGCGTGTGCAGGCACTATCAGCAGCTGATTGGCCTCCACAGGTACACTTCTGCGAATGGTTCATCCAACAATGTGTCAATCCTCATTTCAGTGCAAATGTTCTCTTTACAGATGAGGCTTTATTCCAACGTGATCAAATTGCAAATTTTCACAATCAACATGTGTGGGCTGACGAGAATCCGCACGCAATTGTGCAATCACGTCATCAACACAGATTTTCTGTGAACGTTTGGACAGGCATTGTTGGTGATGTCTTGATTGGGCCCCATGTTCTTCCACCTATGCTCAATGGAGCACGTTATCATGATTTCATATGGGATACTCTACCTGTACTGCTAGAACATGTGCCTTTACAAGTACGACACAACATGTGGTTCATGCACGATGGAGCTCCTGCACATTTCAGTCAAAGTGTTCATACGCTTCTCAACAACAGATTCAGTGACCGATGGATTGGTAGAGGCGGACCAATTCCATGGCCTCCACACTCTCCTGACCTCAACCCTCTTCACTTTCATTTATGGGAGCATTTGAAAGCTCTTGTCTACGCAACCCCAGTACCAAATGTAGAGACTCTTCGTGCTCGTATTGTGGACGGCTGTGATACAATACGCCATTCTCCAGGGCTGCATCAGCGCATCAGGGATTCCATGCGACGAAGGGTGGATGCATGTATCCTCACTAACGGAGGACATTTTGAAGTCACACTGGTACGTTCTGTTGCTGTGTGTTTCCATTCCATGATTCATTTGATTTGAAGAGAAGTAATAAAATGAGCTCTAACATGGAAAGTAAGCGTTTCTGGA
Organism: Schistocerca nitens; assembly: GCF_023898315.1. Lineage (NCBI taxonomy): Eukaryota > Metazoa > Arthropoda > Insecta > Orthoptera > Acrididae > Schistocerca > Schistocerca nitens. The sequence goes on along the minus strand of NC_064615.1, from coordinate 716,542,064 downwards.
CACATGTCCACATAACATATTTTCTTTCTTTGTGTGTGAGGAATGTTTCCTGAAAGTTTGGCCGTACCTATTTGTAACACCCTGTATATGTAAATATGAATGTGAGTGCAGAATGTTCAATTCCCATATCATGTATGGATCATAAGAACAAAATAAAGGAGATTACAGTTTGTACATGGACATACAGGCATTACTTTTCCCTCTTCCCATTTTGTTAATGGAATAGGAAAGAGAATGTCCAGCAGTGATACAAAGTATTCTCTGTCACACAATGTACAGAGGCTTGAAGAGTATATATGTAGATGTAAATGAAGATTTACATGTAGAATGATATAAACAATTACATGGATAATTCAGATATTTTTTCAGAAATTTTTTCAACAGTTCATGTATATAATTTTCACTGTGATAGGGTCTGCAGCTGCACTGAATTTTTTGAAAGATTTCTTGATGCCTTCAACTGACATTATCTCGAAGATGAAGGCATCAAGAAATCTTTCAAAAAAGTTCATGTATACTTTGCAAATCATGTTGCTAACTTACTTCAATAGCATTTGTCATGTTTTCGAACACTTTTGTGCTGATTTTTCACATCCACACGTATACACGAACAATTTGTTAACAGTTCAAAAATCCTTTTACTCAACAAAGAAATACACACAACAGCCTTGTATTTCTGATCATAGAATTCTATAATAAGATACTGTTGTATGATAATTACAGATAATTAACTTAATAGTTTTTAATCTTATTTACTACTTTCAATAGACTTACTCCACATTTGTCACACAGTCTCAGTGTATTGAAAGAACCAACAGCAAATAAGTCTCCTTCAGGTGTCCACGAAACAGATGTAATAGGATAGTCATGAACTGAACTGCAGTACAGCTGTCTTCCATATGTGTCCCACACCTGCAATAATGTTTTCCAATAAAACACTATAATGACTTAATTGCAATAGATATCAAATATTGCAAAAAACACAGCAACAAATGCCTTAAACTACTCCACATATGTGAATCTTGAAGTTCCTAGCATAATGAGTATTCCATGAGGTGTAAATTTAGTGTCACACAGCAGCAATTTGCTGTGGAAAAGTCAACTGAGGAAGACTGCTAGGTTGCTAGCTGAAATATCGTGGCAAGACATCGTGATCATCAGGCTGCAACCCTGAAGCTTCGTGGAAGACTCCACATATACTCATTACCATGAATTTAATTAAAAACATATCCTGTATCTGAGATGCAGGAACTGCACAGATGGGTCTCAGTAAGTGCTCAGTATAAAATGTTGAGAAAGGCTTGGAATTATCAGATGGAATAGCTGGTACCTACATTATTACGTCCCAGGCAATGTAACATATAGTGGCACAAGTGTTAGCCAGTCACTGTTACACAGCCTTCAATCACTGAAGAGGAGCAAATAAGGGTCTTCTCTGCAGAAGGAGGGCAACTCCACTCAGCTGGAAACACTGATAATGTGTGGTTCTAGAAGGCAGAGAAAAAAAGACTGATAATAAGGTTAGAGCACAGCAGGGGATGTCAAATCGAGACAGACATATGTCAGAAATGCACCATTGTGGAGCTATGGAAATTAAATGAAAGACAATGTATGGCAATTATGAGGAAGTGTATGCATTTAACTGAAGTGGCCCAGCTCTACTGATTAATTAATAATTTTAAGAATAATAATTATGAAGGAAATTTTCTGGCACTGCATAAGAGGTGGAACAATAGTGAGTTTGCCTGGGAGTGTGTGTCTCAGCTAAATTATGCACAGCGACACACACTCCACAAGGAGCAGGTGAAATAAAGAAATACTAAGCGACACTGGCTTCATACTATAAGAATTAACATATTTCACACTACTAGTGAACTTAACAGAAATTCACATCCTATCTCTACCATGGATGGGAAGAGACAGACAGTACAAGGTCAATGAAACATCCAATAGGAGTTTCTACAAAACATAAGAAAATTAATGTTCTTAATTTTTCTTACTATCTCCACACCTTGATTGCTGTGGACGTACTGAATTTCAATCTTTGCTGTAAACTAGGGCTTAGGCAAATTAATGGATAAAAATAAACACAGTAAACTAAAACATATACACATAAACCAGCATAAGTCCCAATACACAGCTAATTCCTGCTATCTAACAAATGGAATTACTAATTAAAATATCTGAAGATAATCATTTCAGTTAAACAGTCAGAGATAAGCATATGTTGAATTCCTAGTCATGAAAAGTTATGTTAGACGTGAATTTTTAATGATGTTGACTGGGTAAAGCTTGGTTAGTAAATAAGCTATGCTATAAGTATCAAAATGCCATTTATTTTTTAAGATAATAAGCTGTACTGCACAAACAGCACTGTAGTAAAATATTCAACTAGTGGTACTGGAAGGTGCAATGTTATTAATAATGGCATCTAATTGCTACATATTTTAATTTACGTTAATGTGCAGAGAACACGAATGAATTTTTATTGAGAGTGTGAATCATTGCAATGGTGGAAAACAAAACAGAAATTAAATTTTACTCATTTGCTTTGAATAATCTTCTACTTTCAAAGTTGGGATCTCTTGTGCATGGTAGCAATGTAAACTTTTTCCATTGCAATATTCCAAGCAAGCCAATGAGTGATGTCCAGTTTGTGAGCTGTTGCTCTGATATTGGTTGAAGGCATTATCACAAAACATTGGACTAACTAATCAAGATTCTACAGTCCTCAATTTTCTTTGCAATCCAGTATTGGCCTTTTTGAGTGCTAATATGCTCGTTTCTCTCAAATAATGCTATGCAGTTCTAAAGGTGTTGACTGCTGGTAGCCTTCTGTTGGGAAATGTTAAGCATACCATCTTCTTGCAACCTTAGCACTTCATCCCACTGCTCCAAAAGCAATGTGAATGTTGGGTAGGACATTGTTTACATACCTGTTCATGGCATATCTGGAACAGTACAGCCTGTAGTGACCCGTGCAGTGGAGCAAACAACCACAGCATAAGATAACAGAGCTCAGATGGGATAAAACACACTGTTAGACTACCCAACATGTTCACTTATCAGAGAAACTTCTGGGTACTCAGTTAATTGGAGAATTTGGATTTATCTGACATTTCCTAGCATAACCTGTCCTTATTATCAAATCTGAGTGCGAGATCACAAAAGGCCAATGATGTTTACAGCATTCAACACCCAATGTATTGCCTAACATGCAACCACAACATTGGCTAATAATCAACAGAGGGTGGGACTGGAGATATCCAATGGTGAGCACAGCACGGGGCCATGAGTGGAGCTGAGCTGCTTAGTCGACAAGTAACTCACAACACTGCTAGTGCTGATGGAGCAAAGCAGAGCAATGTCAACAATAAACAAAGCAAACATTGTACTATATCTACAACAACAGTTGCCGAAACTGACACTTTGTCAGAAAGCAAGGAATTTTGTAGAGTGAGAAAGAAGTGCCAGACAAAATATTAGCATTTCTGCAAGATGAATCAGTGGTATGTGTGTTGCCATACATGCTTGACTGTGCAGACAATGTACATGAGAAGTACAAAGATGACAATATGTGCTTAACAGTGAAAGTGATGTTGAAACAGGTGCTGAGGCTAGCAGTTCACCATCCATGTCAGACAATCCCATCTCCAATGAAATGTAGTAAAGGACAATCATTATTCAAGAAGTGGGTAGGGTACTAAACATAATTACATACAGGGTTATTACAAATGATTGAAGCGATTTCACAGCTCTACAATAACTTTATTATTTGAGATATTTTCACAATGCTTTGCACACACATACAAAAACTCAAAAACTTTTTTTAGGCATTCACAAATGTTCGATATGTGCCCCTTTAGTGATTCGGCAGACATCAAGCCGATAATCAAGCTCCTCCCACACTCGGCGCAGCGTGTCCCCATCAATGAGTTCGAAAGCATCGTTGATGCGAGCTCGCAGTTCTGGCACGTTTCTTGGTAGAGGAGGTTTAAACACTGAATCTTTCACATAATCCCACAGAGAGAAATTGCATGGGGTTAAGTCAGGAGAGCGTGGAGGCCATGACATGCATTGCTGATCATGATCTCCACCACGACCGATCCATCAGTTTTCCAATCTCCTGTTTAAGAAATGCCGAACATCAAGATGGAAGTGCGGTGGAGCACCATCCTGTTGAAAGATGAAGTCGGTGCTGTCGGTCTCCAGTTGTGGCATGAGCCAATTTTCCAGCATGTCCAGATACACGTGTCCTGTAACGTTTTTTTCGCAGAAGAAAAAGGGGCCGTAAACTTTAAACCGTGAGATTGCACGAAACACGTTAACTTTTGGTGAATTGCGAATTTGCTGCACGAATGCGTGAGGATTCTCTACCGTCCAGATTCGCACATTGTGTCTGTTCACTTCACCATTAAGAAATCTTCCATGAGCTGTTGCAACCGCACCGAAAATTCAAAGCGTTTGACTTTGTCATCGGGTGTCAGGGCTTGTAGCAATTGTAAATGGTAAGGTTTCTGCTTTAGCCTTTTCCGTAAGATTTTCCAAACCATCGACTGTGGTACGTTTAGCCCCCCGCTTGCTTTATTCGTCGACTTCCGCGGGCTACGCGTGAAACTTGCCCGCACGCGTTCAACCGTTTCTTCGCTCACTGCAGGCTGACCCGTTGATTTACCCTTACAGAGGCATCCAGAAGCTTTAAACTGCGTATACCATCGCCGAATGGAGTTAGCAGTTCGTGGATCTTTGTTGAACTTCATCCTGAAGTGTCGTTGCACTGTTATGACTGACTGATGTGAGTGCATTTAAAGCACGACATACGCTTTCTCGGCTCCTGTCGCCATTTTGTCTCACTGCGCTCTCGAGCGCTCTGGCGGCAGAAACCTGAAGTGCAGCTTCAGCCGAACAAAACTTTATGAGTTTTTCTACGTATCTGTAGTGTGTCGTGACCATATGTCAATGAATGGAGCTACAGTGAATTTATGAAATCGCTTCAATCATTTGTAATAGCCCTGTACATGGAAGACCATCCACAGTATACTAAAAAACTAGTTATGAACAGATTAAAAAGAAATCCACACCAATATGGTCATGTAGTGCATAAGAGAAACAATGAATATTCAAGATAGGATAAGGTGCACTTATTACAAAAACTGGTGCCTGCGCATTTCAGAGATGCTCGATACAATTTACAGGATGTGCATGATAGTGGCCTACTACTTTGTGCACATCAAACTGTGCATGACATAGATTACAGTGATTTAAAGGGAAGCAGTGGATGGTCGCAAACTGCTACAGAACTGGAAGACGTAAGATAACACAATTTCAAACAAAGTGCCAACTTGATGATCTACAGCAAACTGCGGAATCAGTCCAAAAGATTGAGGATGAGATAAACAAACTTACCCCAGCATTCAGTAAAAAATTTGTTTTCAACTCTGACCAATCAGGATTTGAAGAGGAAATTCATATGATAGGAACTCTGGAAATCAGAGGTACCAAGAGAGTTGTATCAAAATCAACTAACATCAATGCCTCAATGCATTAGTATACAATCATGCTGACTGTTAATCTGGATGGTAAATTTGCTGAAAAGTTTTTTATTGTGGTGCAAGAAATTGGAGTTGCTCTGTGCCCTATAGATCTTTCATATGTGCATGATCCTGCAAGGGCAGCGGAGAATATATACATTATAGCATGCAAGCATGAGAAAATGGGCATAAGAGGACTACAGCTATGGTATGGGTACTGCTTTTGGCCAATAGCTGGTCAAAGTAACTTGCTTCTGCATGATTCCTGGTCAGCAAATAATATCATACTCATTTAGAGCAAACTATCCCTCTTGAAAGGTGTGTGACATTGCAATTCATACCACCTGAAGCCACTGGACAAATTCAGCCTCTGAATGTTTGTTTTTTCCGTGCCTATAAAACACACCATTGCACCATCTACAGCTACACCTCAAAGGATAGCCAGTTTCATGATAAGTTTCATAACAGACTGTTTTGCATTTGATTGCATGCCATCACATTCCATCAGTTCTCATTTACCCTGTTACTGACCAACATGAATCTATATGCATTTTTTAAGACTGGATACCTTGCTGAATGTACTGCATGGTCTGTAACTCCCAAGGAGTTTACCTTCAATCTTGATTGTGCAAACCTTTGTGATCACTGTGGTGCACGTTAATGGTTTGTTTTGAACATTTCCTGAATGTTGACAGTTTCCATCAGGAGAAGTGTAATTTACATACACCCCACAGAAGGTTGATCTGTGCACCTCACAGACATCCATTTTGTGTCACCCTCCTGATGCACATGGTGAGTCATTAGCAGCTAATATTTTCCCTGTCATAATTGTTAACACAACACTTTCAAATGACCATTACTAAATATTGAACTTATGACCTCGCACTCAACGGGTGCTTGTAAAACTTACGGATTGTTTACCTCTGTTTATGAAACCGACTGTCTTGTCTTTCGAAGATATTTCCTCATTACTCTGTCCCTGTTATAGTGAGAATAGCCATATCACTGTGCACAGGCAAGAATTCCACAGTCTACACAAGAAATCATTGTTGTCAGACCACGCTAGAGTTAGTGGCCTACAAGGCTTAAGCCACAGATGCCATTTTAAGTGTCCTAATGTTGAGTGTCAATGTTCCTATGAGGATTCTGCTATATGTAATCCATTCCTCACAGAGGAGTCCATTCAGACATTTTACATTTACAGGTGCTCAAAGTGTTGCAATCAGCAGACAAACAATTCAAATATTTATCTGAGGCAGCAGCAATTTCATATTTATCACACAAGCCCACCCAGTCTGAAAATCCACAGCCTCAGCATTGTCCACCAAAATTTTTCATGTGGTCTAAAACATCTAAGTGTCATGTTCACACATAGTATAGGCAACGCTGTCACGCCCAACACTATTGTCACAATTTTTTCAGACAACATGGTTAAAACCACTTCCAGCACACAAACACATTATTCACATTCTGTCACAAGTGGGCCCATGTGGCTACAATGGCACACCACTCCATTGTGACCAATACAAATAAACAGTGTTATGACGATGCTGCACCAACAAAATCATATCCTGCAACAATCTCACATTATACAGTGCATCCAATAAATAGAGATACAATTTTATGTCCATAAGGGAGCAACAGCATCTCTTATAGTCACGGCTACATACTGGAATTTGGGATCTACATCACTATCAAGTACCCAAGGTCATTCTGTCATTTATAACAACCAACCTATCCAGGCACAGAACAGTTCACTGCTGATATTGTGTATAAGTTCATCACTATTCCCATATCAAAAATATCATCAAACTTGCTGCCTTCAATATTTTTAGGTGTTTGTGACAAAGGATTCAGTCAGTACTGATACTGCCACTGGCTTATGTGGGCTGTTCCCCATGATGGCTCCATCACAGGGTGGTTAATTCATCCTCTATGCACATGTTCCTGAAAATAGGCACCTCATGGCTGAATTGCATAATGAGAATGACAACACCTACAAAAATGCAGGCAGACTACATACAAATGTTGTGCTCCATGCACCACAGACTTGCAGCACATGGTTGACCAGAGGTCTGTCATGCCATAAACTTCCACTGCAGCTCTGCCAATGATGTAATGGCATCATAACACCTCATCACTGGGGCTATCACCGTATGAATGATGCTGCTCTCATCACTTCAGCCCTAAGGAAGGAAGAATGGGGAGGCATAATTGATGCATCATTATGATAGTTCCTGTGACTGCACCTTCACCAGTGTGATGCCCTCACAGAGGTAGAGACTCCAACATAACTGCTGTCCCAGGGCACTCTCATGACTGGGCACTGTTAAAATGGGAAGACCGGCCTGTGAACTCTGCTCGCAGTGTTAAGTGTATGCCACATCTCTATTCAATGAACTCATGGCATATTTCTGTTTTGCTCTGACAACAATGGAATTTTAGTTGCATGCTAGTTTGTGTTAAATTTCCTTATGGCAACCCTACAGCCTATTCTGAACATTGCTGTTAGTATTACATTCTTTCAGTGAGGGTTGTATCTGAAGTTGTGCTTTGGTTGTGCTTACAAATTAAGGAGCATTTTTTCAAAACTCAATAAATGCAACACAGCAACACATATGATTCTTTGTAAAAATGAGTTTTTCTGTTTTCACTTAGATAGGTATGTCTGAGCATTTGAATTTTTATACGAGTACCAGATCTCACTTACATTAGTAAAGCGTTGTAATGAAATGTATTAAAATTTAGTTTTTTTTAACAGTATATTAGGATGTGTTTTGTCCAGTTTTCTCAAAAGTCGATAAATTCTTATAATTATTGGTGGTATCAGTGATATTGCCTTCTTTAATACTGTGTATTTTTCCCACAACTAATTTATTTATGTGCTGTAGTGTTTATTATATGCCTGTATTGTTATAAAATGCATGTTTTTGCACATATTATTGTATGTACCATTCTTTTAAATGTATTATGAAAAGAAAAGTTGCCACTCACCATATAGCAGAGATGCTGAATCGCAGATTGGCACAGCAAAAAGGCTGTCACAAATAAGATTTCAGCCAGCAAGGCCCTCGTCAAAAATAGATGACATGTGCACACACACACACACACACACACACACACACACACACCTGAGACTCAGCATCTCTGCTATATTGTGAGTGGCAACTTTCCTTTTCATAATATTGTTACACATTCCATCCTGGATTTTCCATTGTTTGATTCTTTTAAATTTACAGTTTTTGACTTTATTCAGAATACAAAGAATAGAAATATAGTGGCATAATACAATAATAACGATGATGATAATTTTAACACAGCTGTTAGCTTATATAAATCCTACATGAAGTATGAAATGAATAACACAAGAAGTATTGTGTGCTACAATTGTGGTGTCGATAGGTCACATCGACCACACAAATAACAATCTTTGGAATATTAACTGCTCTGACCAGCTGCCATGTCTAATTCAGTCTGCCTTTGTACTTCATGCAGTGTTCATGTGTATCAGTCTTTATGGTAAAATATATGTGTATATAGAAAACTTGGGAACTGTTTATTATGTATATTACAATCGGTATCCAGAATCCCATATTGGTGACCCCGGACAAAAAGTTCTATGTCTTCCGCAACTTCCGCGTCGGTCCTATAGAATCAACAGGTTTCACGTCTGATGCCATGGCTACATCACCGAACATTCTTTATGAAGATTTCGAGGCCCAGCTCTTAATGACCAGGCCAACACAACCCTCCGCCATCGGTTATTTCACAGCTAATGGACAATGATCTATGATCTTCGATGAGGATAACCTCTACTTTAGCAACTCCACAGTGACCGAGTGTTATGCAATTACCTCAAACAATGGACTCAGGCTTTGTTTCATCGGATTACGCACAACAACAAGTGAAAAGTGAAGTGGAGAATCTACTAAATAGTGTGACGATCGATCACTCGTACGAAGTTCAAAGGGACCGAAATTCGCACACGTGCTTTGATCCTCTACACACCATGACATCGGTTACAGTAGTGCCGTGTACAACGCCACAATTTGTGTAAAATGCTCACACAGTCAACTATTACCAAGCTATGCCGGCCTTGCCTTCCTGACAAATCAGTAACAGACATTTTTATGCATCCAGTTTTCCAGAAAAAACCATCGGATCAGTGGCCCTGTTTCGCGACCACGTGGGTACGAGTGCACCCAACATAGCCTCTTCACCCAGCAATGTTGTACTACGACAGTGCGACCGCCAATAGGTTTTACCAGCGTTTTATGGTACTACCGTCAAGGGTGCATGGCCAGTGTGCACGGAAAACTTTCGTTGTTGCCACTTTAAGTTCCAGGCCACCCCGCCCCCCACAGCCCCCCTCACACACAGGGGGCCATGATTCCAACCATACAACTACTTGCTCCTTCTGCAGTACCGTCTGCTATGCAGCACTGGCCTTCCGCATCATTTCTGAGTTGGACAATGTCAGTGTTATTCCTGCAATTTCCAGTCCAGTTTACGGGCCCTCATTACGCGCCACTCGCCATTCGCTCCCACGGTACCGACCGTGCCTTCTGTGTCGTGTTTTTGGGCATCTTCAGAGACATTACAACCAGTCATCGTTCTGAAAGTGTGTGCTACTAACATTTCTGCTCCGGTGATGCTGGATGCCAGCAAGAACTCTTGTGCACCAGGACCACATGCCTTCCAAGACATGCCAAAGCCACCTTCGTCTCCACCTCCAGGCCACCTACCCAAGCTACCTCCCCTATATGTGGACAATCCAGTTTCATGGTTCGCACTGGTGGAGCACCTCTTCAAGCTGCATCAAGTGACTGATGACAACTACAAGTTCCTATGTTTGGTCACACACCTTCACGACCACTCGGATTTAATTTGTGATCATCTACTTTCACCTCCACCGCCACCAAAGTACGAGTTTGCCATGAAAACGATATTGGACCGACTTGCCTGCTCGCCAGAGGAACTGATAATCAAGATTCGGTACGAGGAGGACCTGGGGACTCGCACTACGTCACAACTTTGGCGCTGCCTCGGGTTACTCGTGAGTAAACACACGATGCCAGACGTCACTCTGTGGGTGGTATGGTCTGCCAAGTTACCTGCCGACCTACAGACACACCTACTGCTGCACTCTTTCAAGTCTATCAGTTCTCAACTACACATCACACATCAGCTGTATGCGATCCTGTGCCAGAAACATCCAGCTCATCCCCCATTGCTGTGGGACACTACACCTCCTGTTTACCAGCCATCTGCAGGCAGGGGTAGGGCCCATTCTGCTTCCACACCTTCTATGCCACTCATTTGTTCTCTCCTCTCTCCATACATCTCGGTTTATGTCCCAGAACAGATCAATGAGGACAAGCTTCCCCCGCTATCACAGTCAATGTCACCGCCACATCCAGCATCCGGCTCATCCATACTGTTGGTACCACAAGATTTTTGGGGCTGAGGCCGAGGAGTGCAGGTTACCTTGCCAACACCCAAACACCAACTGCAGGAACTAAGTGATACCGAGTACTGCGGGGAACTTCACAGGCGTCCCCTAACATTGCACTCCATCCACTCATCCCCTCGGCCAAGCGGTCGTTTATAAGTGACAGACATTTCATCGCAGTTTGTCTATCTAATTGACACTGGCATTAACGTGTCTATCATACCTTGATTGTTGGCTCCTACTGACTTATCACCGATGAAGTCTCTCCTATGAGCTGTCAACACATCAACGTTACAAGCTGTCAGTTCTGTGAAAGTGTTGGTGCACCTATCCCCTTCTCTGCATTTCCCATGGACCTTCTACATCGCTGAACCAATTCTCGGTATGGACTTTTTGTCCCATTACAAGCTCTCCCTGATCGTAGTCCAGTGTTCAGTGTTACACCACGCGTCTAATGCTCAGATACCGTGCTCCGGCACCCATACTCCTCATTCCGTTTCTTCCGCAACATGGCATTTAGTTCGCGAGTGTTCCGCCTTCGCGGGCAAGATTGTGACCTTCATCACTAACCTGCTTTCAGAATATGACTCAGTTGTGCACCTCTGCCCGGAGAATGACGAACTGAAACAATGCATTGCTCACACTCACAGCGAGCTCGCTGCGGCCTGCACCTCAGTGTTGAAACTGCAATCCACAGTTCCATCACCTGATTGAAGTTCACCACCAAGCATCAGTTCGAACACTCATCAGGTTAGTTCAAAAACATTCATTGTGTGTGACAATTCGGGCTCAGTGACCGCTGCACCACCCAAGTGCCAACTACGCGCAGTGCCTCGTGTTTCAAAGAGTCTCTAATAATGGTCACTCGTGCAGCACGACCACGCCCACTATGCACGCAGCCACCCCTCTTGTTGATAAACATTCCCCCTCTCCCACACACCAGCCAAGTAACTTGGTGGCCATTGCTTTCCTTCACGCGATGCCAGCACCTCTCTTGCCTGTGCCGGTTACCCAAGGCAAAGTTAACAACAGACAGTCGCTGCGCACCCCACTTCACTTCGTGCTGCACACACAGCCAACCTCAACAAACAAGCGCTTGCCGCACTTGCGTAATAGGCATGTGACTTTCGTGCTGCCTTTTCCCACTCGCGCTAACGGCTACGACTCATCGCGCTCCACTCATCCCAAAACATCACGTCAGAATGTTACTCAGCCTCGTGTGCAGTTCTCAATCTCTTCCGTCACTGACAGAATGATACACAAGATAATTACCACTGCTGGCCTTCCTATTAGACACAAGGTTAGATGCCTTAGCCCCATTAAGTTGTGTGCGGCCCAGCAGCAAATTAACGAACTTCTGGAGGCAGGCATTCTACAGCCATCGGACAGCAATTGGTCTTCACCAATTCACCTTGTCACCAAACACAACAGTTCTTTTCGAATGTGTGGTGATTACAGACATTTAAATGCTCGCACTGTCATGGACAATTACCCTGTTCCAAACATAAACGATTTCACTCATATGTTATCAGGCACCACAATCTCCAGTGTGATTGACTGCAAACATGCTTATCAACAGATTCCCGTAGCGCCGGAAGACATTCCAAAGACTGCGATCATCACACTGCTCAGTTTGTTCCAGTACAACTTCATGCCATTCGGTTTAAAGAATGTGGCACAAATGTGGCAACATTTCATTGACTCAGTCTTACGACAATTCAAGTTCTGCTTTGCATACCTGAATGATATACTCATTTTCAGCAAATTGACTGAAGACCATGAAGATCATTTATCACAGGTCCTCCAGATTTTAGCATCCAATGGTGTCGAGGTCAACAAAGAAAAATTCCAATTGAGTCAGCCTTCTGTGACATTTCTGGGTTACACTGTCTCCGCAGATGGTATACAGTCTACCAAATCCCGCATGCAGGCTTTCATGTCATTGCCACTGCCAGCTACATACAAAGATCTCAGACGTTTCCTAGGTACTATAAATTACTACCGCCATCATCTACCTTCTCCTTCCGCCATGCAGGCCCCGCTGACGGACTCACTCTCTGGCAAACAAACTTTGGGCATTAAACCAGTCCATTGGACTGAACCCATGCTAGAGGCTTTCAGGGCTCTTGAAACACCTTTAGCTCACGCAGTCGTACTCGCCCACCCTGATCCATCTGTCAACTTGTTCATCACTATGAATGCCAGCAACATTGCGGTTGGGGCAGTATTACAACAGAGCAAAGGCGACACAGTTTCACCACTTCATTTCTTCTCCAAAAAACTGTCTACAGCACAGAAGAAATATTCTGCTTTTGATAGAGAGCTTCTGGCAGTGTGCGAGGCCGTCAAACATTTCTGCACTGACATCGAGGGCTGTCCTTTATTCATTCTTACTGATCATAAACCACTGGCAGATGCCATCTGCAACCCGCCAGAGGATCCTCCCCCCCGAAGTTTCCGCCACTTCAAACTGGTCTCTCAATTTACTACAGGCATACACAACATCAAAGGCACGGAGAACATCCACGCTGATTTCCTCTCACGGATCAATGGCATTTCAAGGACCATTGATTTATACAGCCTCGCCGCTCTACAGGCTTTGGACGAGGACACTCAGGTTCTGCTCACGGGCCCACAGTCTTTGCTTGTGTTTACCAAGGCTAAGTTCCCTGGCATTTCAGACGAAGTGTGGTGCAACTCTTCTACGGGCATTCTGCGGCCTTTGCTCCACCCACGCTGTGCCAACAGCTTTTCGACGCCTTGCATAATCTCGCCCACCCCGGTGTCTGAGCCACCACTCACCTCGTCACCGAGGTTTTTTTGTGGAATATGTGAAACGGAACTGTCAAACATGGGCACACAGCTGCATTTCCTGTCAACGAAACAAAATAGGACGTCACACCTCTCCACCACTTGGCAAGTTTGACATCCCTAAGGGATGTTTCCATCATGTACATATCGACCTTATCAGTCCCCTGCCTCTATCAGAGGGCCACAGGTATATTCTGTCCACAACAGACCGAATGTCTTGTGGGTGGAAGCCGTCCCCTTACCCAACATCACAGCAGAAGCTGTGGCCAAAGGATTCGTTTCTTCTTTGATCACCACGTTTGGCTGTCCGGCCACCATCACAACCGACCAGGGTCGACAGTTTGAATCTGCACTTTTTATGATTCTCTGTAATCTTTGCGGTATTAAAAAGATCCATACAACAGCCTACCACCCACAAAGCAACGGGTTGGTGGAACAATGTCACAGCACCCTTAAAACTGCACTCAGGTGCCACGACTGTCTGTGGTCCGAGGCACTTCCTTGGGTGTTGCTGAACCTGCATTCTACATTTAAACCAGATTTACATGGGACAATTTACACATTCGTTTTCGGCGAAAACCCGGATTTACCTGGGGAACTAATTCCCCCCCCGAAGATCCCGCAGATTCCCCCTCCTTCCCAGACTTTATCGGAAGGATGCGTGCACACTTTAGAAACACTCGGCTACACCCACCTGTCAGCCATTCCCCACCTGACACTTACATGCCAACCGCACTCACACAACATGCTCAGGGACGACTCTGTCAGACAACACTTACAACACCCTTATCGGCCCCTTCAAAGTACTCCGGAGGGGCGACACAACGTTCAACATTATGATAAAAGATTGCCTGCAAACCGTTTCTCTGCACAGGCTCAAGCCTGCCTTCATAGACTTCAACACCCCTCTGCCGTCCCAGTCGGAGTGCCCGAGCACATGTTCTTTTGACGAACCTGCTAACGAGTCTGTTCAACCTATTGTTGGGTTTTCTCCATCCAACGATTCACCACTGCAGTTTGCAGGTTCCTCAGGCATGTCATCTTCATCCCCATTCACAGGTTTTGAAGACATTTCAGGTACTAGAGACGCGGACGTCCCGTCCTTCGTTTTGCGCTGCAACATACCACCTAACCCCGTCGACGATGTGTCGATTATGGTGTTAGATAATAGTGTGCTTGTACTGCTCACCAACAGCACAGACCCGACCCTCACCGTGGAACTCAACGTCAAGATGGTGCACAGCTTGTCCCTCCCACAAGAGTGTGACCCATCATGTGTTTGAGCTTTCATTTCTTTGGATAACTCAGTCTGCATTTGGGGAAGGCACACTCACACGCAGCCTCCTCTCCCATACCGCTACTCCCGAGTTGGCCGACACATCATTCCCCCCCCCCCCCCCCACTAGTTTTTGGATTATGAGTTGGACCAGCAGCTGCCCTCCGCACCTTCGCACGCCGACCCGACGGAGATGGAGATTCCAGTTGTGTGCCTGCCGCCTCGCACCACTCACGCCAATGCTGGCACCACACAAACGCCCCTCAGGTCTCGCATAGGCCGTACTCTGTACGGTGCAAGGGGGGAGGGGAGGGGGGGGGCTGGTGTCGATAGGTCACATCGACTGCACAAATTACAATCTTTGGAATATTAATTGCTCTGACCAGCTGCCATGTTTAATTCAGTCTGCCTTTGTACTTCATGCACTGTTCATGTGTATCAGTCTTTATGGTAAAATATATGTGTATATAGAAAACTTGGGAACTGTTTATTACATATATTATGATCTGTATCCAGAATCCCATACAATCAAATAGTTCTGTCAAGTTTTCCCTTTTACATCTATACATTATTCGTCTAGGACATCTTTGCAAAACTCCTTTGCATCATCAGGACTTAAAAAATACTTTAGCAAGGCAGACCCATCTTTCTTATTTTCTTTCATTACCATATTTTGTTTAGGTAAAAGGGGGGATGTTAGTACTGTTGGATGGCATGATTTCTTTCATCTCAAGATGTCAACTTGTACTGAATCTCCAGAATGTGTCTAACTAATTGACAAATTAACAATTTTTTTAGCTTTCTGGTTTGAGATGACACACTAGCTGTTCATTTTGAATGGTACCTTGGATTGTAATACTTTCTGTGCATTATATCTTAGATTTTTTACAATCCATTCTGTGTTTCAAAATCTGAGAGTACCATGCTCTTATTTATATTCTTTAGAAGACATGTTACTTTCTTTTCTGTAAGACTTCTCAATTCTACCAGTCAGTCAGTCTGGAGTCATGTAGCTATGGCCATGAACAGAGGAGATGAATATTATTGAATTTTGTTTTCTTTTTTCCAAGAACACTGTAAGTATTGCCATCATACATGTTTTTATTATGGCTGCTGCACAAATCTGAAAGAGATGTATAGTACTGGTGCCATCATGTAGTTGTTTTTTATATAAGTCGAAAGTCCAATAAAGCCTAAGGAACCTGATTTCATTCTCTTCAAGGTTCTGTCTCCAACCAGATATAGAAAACAATGCTTTCCCTTTTTTGCCCCTTAGTATGGATCATGATGCACAGATTGCATAACCATACTTGTCTAGCCTAGAAAACCTCACTGACTGATAGTTTAGGAATAGGCTGGTTTTTCTGCATGTCAAAGCAAATCTCAATGACAGTAAGATTATCTTCCTCCATTATATCATAAAGTAGCTTTGCACAATTTTTTTTGTAATCTTTGTCTAGTTCGTAGTTCATTCTTCTTCTGTACACGTTTCTGCTTTTATTTCAATTGAACCAACTTTACAAGTGAAACAGGTATCAGCATGAGGTGTCCTGAATGATAGATTGAAATGTTTGTAAAATATATGCTTGTATTGTGCTAAGAAGTATTGTTTCAGTCCTAATTTTTTTTCTTTCCTCACAGAATCTCTTGAATATTTTATTTACTGTAAGATCTGAAGGCAAATAGCCCCTCATAGACTTCCCCCTTCCATGGTGTTTCTCCCTGTATTTATAATCTTCCATATAGTTTTAATGGCAATAGTTACCTCCTCATAATCCTTTCCTGTTCTGTCTCCTTCTCTCCTCTCTTTTGGCAACATTCCTCCTTCATGCAACCTGCTTGCTAGAAAGAATAACCTATCCTTGGATGTGCCAGACACTCCTTGGGAACTGGCAGCACAGACAGCAACTACTTCACCATTCCTTTTTCTAATGGTATACTTCACTGTCACTGTTTTCTTCCTTTTTGCAATAAGGGTGTCCACTACGCCATACTGAGGTGAAGAAATATTATGAAATTTTAACAGAAACTTATCTTGATCCACTTTATTTAATGATGTCATGTGATGACGAAAGTGAGAAATATCTCCATAGCAGAGTTCAGCAGCTTTGCATTCTTTCATTCCTTTAGCTATTGAAGGTGAAATCCCGAGTCCATGATTGCGTTTAATGATAGGTTCCTTTTTACTCTTTATCCTTTCTGTTTCAGGCTGATGTAAGATCTTCTTGAATAGAGATTTTCTCCCATCAGAAAATTCTTTGAACTGTATGCTGTTTTCAGAAACACAAGAATCATCATCCATTCTGCTTCCACTTACAATACTTCTTTGTATACATACAACTGGTTTCAACACTATTACCGCCAGTAATACTGTTGCAACAATGAATAACATCACTTAAAGCACACAGTATACTCTATTATTGTTAACTGCTATGTGGAAAGAGAGCCAAGAATACTGCATTTGTCAAATTTTGCTACCGAGCGAGGTGGCGCAGTGGTTAGCACACTGGACTCGCATTCGGGAGGACGACGGTTCAATCCCGTCTCCGGCCATCCTGATTTAGGTTTTCCGTGATTTCCCTAAATCGCTTCAGGCAAATGCCGGGATGGTTCCTTTGAAAGGGCACGGCTGATTTCCTTCCCCATCCTTCCCTCACCCAAGCTTGCGCTCCGTCTCTAATGACCTCGTTGTCGACGGGACGTTAAACACTAATCTCCTCCTCCTCAAATTTTGCTATAACTGTAAGAATGCATATTTCATGTTTTGCTA